>NC_056733.1:966418744-966441244 GCF_019279795.1 Protopterus annectens | reverse complement strand
CAATTCAGCAGCAGGTAGCATACATTAAAACAAAAATGAATGTGTTATTTAAATGGATAAAAATATACATGTTTATTTCAGATTGTTACTGATAACCACTATACTAAAATCTGAACCAAATAATGTACTATACAAATCTTATCTGCTTAAATTTTATAACTGATGCTGTGTAAATATAAATTTAATCAATTGTATTGAGTTAAGTAAGGGACAATATTAAAGTTCATGTTTTTACGCACGTACATGCACAGATACACGCAGGCACACACTCATACATTTGGCAGTGGATACATAGACGGATCCTTTATTACTTTGTTGCTTGGGATCATTTATGAGGCGTGTATTAGGCAGATATAACAGTCTTGTTCTGCGTTGTATGAAATTATTATATGGCACAGGCTTCTGAGTGTACTAGGTCTCCATATTACTAAGTAACCCTAATTGCAGATATCACATGGCAGCCTGACAGGTGCTCTACTGTTACTTTGCAGGATGTACTACTGTGGGGAAGTCTTCACTGATACAGTGGCCATACCAGCAGTGGGTATCACTGATTCAATGGCTAGTGGTCATACCAGCAGTCAGTGGGTATCACTAATTCAACCACCAGTGGTCATACCAGCAGCCAATGGGTATCACTGATTCAATGCCCAGTGGTCATACCAGCAGTCAGTGGGTATCACTGATTCAATGTCCAGTGGTCATACCAGCAGCCAGTGGGTATCACTGATTCAGTGGCTAGTGGTCATGCCAGCAGCCAGTGGTATCACTGATTCAATGGCTACTGGACATGCCAGCAGCCAGTGGTATCACTGATTCAATGTCTAGTGGCCATACCAGCAGTCAGTGGGTATCACTGATTCAATGGCTAGTGGTCATGCCAGCAGCCAGTGGTATCATTGATTCAATGGCTAGTGGTCATACCAGCAGTCAATGGGTATCACTGATTTAATGCCCATTGGTCATACCAGCAGTCAGTGGGTATCACTGATTCAATGCCCAGTGGTCATACCACAGCCAGTGGGTATCATTGATTCAATGGCTAGTGGTCATACCAGCAGCCAGTGGGATCACTGTTAAAAATATTATTTTTCCAGAATAGTGCCCTGGAGTGAAGATTGCTTCCCTGCAACCTACATGCCTCTCAGTCATTGCATTTCCACAGGAGAACTGTATTTGACATTTTAGCACAATCAAACAGACATTAGAGACATCTGTTGCTGCACCGTGCAATATCTGTCTATAAATCATGGAAAGCTCACAGACAGGATATTTGTTTTTTGTGGGACGCCTCTGTTTAGGAAGAAGCAGTTACAGTAAGTACATCACAGAGGCTGGTCACATGCCCAGCTTGTCTGAATCATTTCTTTGCACCCGAACAAAGACATTAAAATGTCACATTGTGGCAGGAGTGGAAAAGTTAATTCATTTTCAACTTGTTTATTGTTCTGCTGTGTAAGAATAATTTTCAGTTTCTAATTTGTTTTATTTTCCAGTGTAAAGTTGCCATTAAGTGTTTTGCAAGTATTATTCAGACTACTGTATAAGAGAAAGACAATTTTTTTGAAATACTGCAGTCCCGATGTTTTAATATAAATTAAACAAATTGCACTTTTATTATCACACTTTCAAGTACATATTATTTGTGTTTCAGACTTCTGTTTGTCAAATCTCGTTAAATTCATGAATACTGTATTTTTAACTTTCCTTTCCCCTCACCTACATTTTTGTTGTAAAGAAAATGTTAAGATACCATCCCCTGCATGGCCTGTCGTCCCAAGCTACTTTTCCTCCAGTTTACTTACACCAGTATACCTCAAGTAAGGCCTGTCACTAGCATAAACCTCTCTTTTTCCCACTATATCAAGTGATTGCTGCACGTGCCAGAGTCTGACCTACTCATTCAGCTTTAGTCACCAGTAACATCTTTGAGACTGTTATCAAGGTTCTCGCTTATCTTTTTTTTTATTTCAGAAGCTCCTCAGCCTTTATTTTCAGCCTTCTTTTGAGCTGTACAGGTCCATAGGGAGTTACTAGGCCTGCAGTCCATTGATGAGCTTAGCACATATTCCCAGTTAGACCAAAGCATTGTCTGCTTAAGTGACTTACTCAAGAACATACAGCAGGCAAATGAAGACTGAGGGAATCAAACCCTGTACCAGATGTAGCTTGTTAACACTCATATCAAGAACATACAGCAGGCAAATGAAGACTGAGGGAATCAAACCCTGTACCAGATGTAGCTTGTTAACACTCATATCAAGAACATACAGCAGGCAAATGAAGACTGAGGGAATCAAACCCTGTACCAGATGTAGCTTGTTAACACTCATATCAAGAACATACAGCAGGCAAATGAAGACTGAGGGAATCAAACCCTGTACCAGATGTAGCTTGTTAACACTCATATCAAGAACATACAGCAGGCAAATGAAGACTGAGGGAATCAAACCCTGTACCAGATGTAGCTTGTTAACACTCATATCAAGAACATACAGCAGGCAAATGAAGACTGAGGGAATCAAACCCTGTACCAGAGGATGTAGCTTGTTAACACTCATATCAAGAACATACAGCAGGCAAATGAAGACTGAGGGAATCAAACCCTGTACCAGATATAGCTTGTTAACACTCATATCAAGAACATACAGCAGGCAAATGAAGACTGAGGGAATCAAACCCTGTACCAGATGTAGCTTGTTAATACTCATATCAAGAACATACAGCAGGCAAATGAAGACTGAGGGAATCAAACCCTGTACCAGATGTAGCTTGTTAACACTCATATCAAGAACATACAGCAGGCAAATGAAGACTGAGGGAATCAAACCCTGTACCAGATGTAGCTTGTTAACACTCATATCAAGAACATACAGCAGGCAAATGAAGACGGAGGGAATCAAACCCTGTATCAGATGTAGCTTGTTAACACTCATATCAAGAACATACAGCAGGCAAATGAAGACTGAGGGAATCAAACCCTGTACCAGATGTAGCTTGTTAACACTCATATCAAGAACATACAGCAGGCAAATGAACACTGAGGAAATCAAACCCTGTACCAGATGTAGCTTGTTAACACTCATATCAAGAACATACAGCAGGCAAATGAAGACTGAGGGAATCAAACCCTGTACCAGATGTAGCTTGTTAACACTCATATCAAGAACATACAGCAGGCAAATGAAGACTGAGGGAATCAAACCCTGTACCAGACGATGTAGCTTGTTAACACTCATATCAAGAACATACAGCAGGCAAATGAAGACTGAGGGAATCAAACCCTGTACCAGATGATGTAGCTTGTTAACACTCATATCAAGAACATACAGCAGGCAAATGAAGACTGAGGGAATCAAACCCTGTACCAGATGTAGCTTAACACTCATATCAAGAACATACAGCAGGCAAATGAAGACTGAGGGAATCAAACCCTGTACCAGATGTAGCTTGTTAAAACTCATATCAAGAACATACAGCAGGCAAATGAAGACTGAGGGAATCAAACCCTGTACCAGATGTAGCTTGTTAACACTCATATCAAGAACATACAGCAGGCAAATGAAGACTGAGGGAATCAAACCCTGTACCAGATGTAGCTTGTTAACACTCATATCAAGAACATACAGCAGGCAAATGAAGACTGAGGGAATCAAACCCTGTACCAGATGTAGCTTGTTAACACTCATATCAAGAACATACAGCAGGCAAATGAAGACTGAGGGAATCAAACCCTGTACCAGATGTAGCTTGTTAACACTCATATCAAGAACATACAGCAGGCAAATGAAGACTGAGGGAATCAAACCCTGTACCAGACGTAGCTTGTTAACACTCATATCAAGAACATACAGCAGGCAAATGAAGACTGGGGAATCAAACCCTGTACCAGATGTAGCTTGTTAACACTCATATCAAGAACATACAGCAGGCAAATGAAGACTGAGGGAATCAAACCCTGTACCAGAGGATGAAGCTTGTTAACACTCATATCAAGAACATACAGCAGGCAAATGAAGACTGAGGGAATCAAACCCTGTACCAGAGGATGTAGCTTGTTAACACTCATATCAAGAACATACAGCAGGCAAATGAAGACTGGGGAATCAAACCCTCTACCAGATGTAGCTTGTTAACACTCATATCAAGAACATACAGCAGGCAAATGAAGACTGAGGGAATCAAACCCTGTACCAGATGTAGCTTGTTAACACTCATATCAAGAACATACAGCAGGCAAATGAAGACTGAGGGAATCAAACCCTGTACCAGAGGATATAGCTTGTTAACACTCATATCAAGAACATACAGCAGGCAAATGAAGACTGAGGGAATCAAACCCTGTACCAGAGGATGTAGCTTATTAACACTCATATCAAGAACATACAGCAGGCAAATGAAGACTGAGGGAATCAAACCCTGTACCAGAGGATGTAGCTTGTTAACACTCATATCAAGAACATACAGCAGGCAAATGAAGACTGAGGGAATCAAACCCTGTACCAGATGTAGCTTAACACTCATATCAAGAACATACAGCAGGCAAATGAAGACTGAGGGAATCAAACCCTGTACCAGATGTAGCTTGTTAAAACTCATATCAAGAACATACAGCAGGCAAATGAAGACTGAGGGAATCAAACCCTGTACCAGATGTAGCTTGTTAACACTCATATCAAGAACATACAGCAGGCAAATGAAGACTGAGGGAATCAAACCCTGTACCAGATGTAGCTTGTTAACACTCATATCAAGAACATACAGCAGGCAAATGAAGACTGAGGGAATCAAACCCTGTACCAGATGTAGCTTGTTAACACTCATATCAAGAACATACAGCAGGCAAATGAAGACTGAGGGAATCAAACCCTGTACCAGACGTAGCTTGTTAACACTCATATCAAGAACATACAGCAGGCAAATGAAGACTGAGGGAATCAAACCCTGTACCAGACGTAGCTTGTTAACACTCATATCAAGAACATACAGCAGGCAAATGAAGACTGGGGAATCAAACCCTGTACCAGATGTAGCTTGTTAACACTCATATCAAGAACATACAGCAGGCAAATGAAGACTGAGGGAATCAAACCCTGTACCAGAGGATGAAGCTTGTTAACACTCATATCAAGAACATACAGCAGGCAAATGAAGACTGAGGGAATCAAACCCTGTACCAGAGGATGTAGCTTGTTAACACTCATATCAAGAACATACAGCAGGCAAATGAAGACTGAGGGAATCAAACCCTGTACCAGATGTAGCTTGTTAACACTCATATCAAGAACATACAGCAGGCAAATGAAGACTGAGGGAATCAAACCCTGTACCAGATGTAGCTTGTTAACACTCATATCAAGAACATACAGCAGGCAAATGAAGACTGAGGGAATCAAACCCTGTACCAGAGGATATAGCTTGTTAACACTCATATCAAGAACATACAGCAGGCAAATGAAGACTGAGGGAATCAAACCCTGTACCAGAGGATGTAGCTTATTAACACTCATATCAAGAACATACAGCAGGCAAATGAAGACTGAGGGAATCAAACCCTGTACCAGAGGATGTAGCTTGTTAACACTCATATCAAGAACATACAGCAGGCAAATGAAGACTGAGGGAATCAAACCCTGTACCAGATGTAGCTTGTTAACACTCATATCAAGAACATACAGCAGGCAAATGAAGACTGAGGGAATCAAACCCTGTACCAGACGATGTAGCTTGTTAACACTCATATCAAGAACATACAGCAGGCAAATGAAGATTGAGGGAATCAAACCCTGTACCAGATGTAGCTTGTTAACACTCATATCAAGAACATACATCAGGCAAATGAAGACTGAGGGAATCAAACCCTGTACCAGATGTAGCTTGTTAACACTCATATCAAGAACATACAGCAGGCAAATGAAGACTGAGGGAATCAAACCCTGTACCAGATGTAGCTTGTTAACACTCATATCAAGAACATACAGCAGGCAAATGAAGACTGAGGGAATCAAACCCTGTACCAGATGTAGCTTGTTAACACTCATATCAAGAACATACAGCAGGCAAATGAAGACTGAGGGAATCAAACCCTGTACCAGACGTAGCTTGTTAACACTCATATCAAGAACATACAGCAGGCAAATGAAGACTGAGGGAATCAAACCCTGTACCAGATGTAGCTTGTTAACACTCATATCAAGAACATACAGCAGGCAAATGAAGACTGAGGGAATCAAACCCTGTACCAGATGTAGCTTGTTAACACTCATATCAAGAACATACAGCAGGCAAATGAAGACTGAGGGAATCAAACCCTGTACCAGAGGATGTAGCTTGTTAACACTCATATCAAGAACATACAGCAGGCAAATGAAGACTGAGGGAATCAAACCCTGTACCAGAGGATGTAGCTTGTTAACACTCATATCAAGAACATACAGCAGGCAAATGAAGACTGAGGGAATCAAACCCTCTACCAGATGTAGCTTGTTAACACTCATAGGTTCATAGGTTCATAGGTTCATAGGTTCATACTAGGCTATCTGCCTGAGGGCATTTACAAGCCTAGCCTATAGTTTTGTGGCTTACGCCACCCCTTTAGTATGGGGAACTATACCCATTATTTTGCTGTGCCTCTGTTGAGCAGTGACACTGAGGTAATCCCTGGGGTATATCTGCGTTCTCCCATCCATTGGTCAAGATTTCTCTTGAACAAGGCCAGCGAGGTGCTCTGCCTCACATATACCGGGATTTTATTCCACAGCATAGGAGTCTTTGGTGATGAATCTATCCCTCCAGCACGTCCTATTAATAGCCGTGTCGAGGTTTAAGTCTCCGCCTTGTGGCTCTGACGGATCTAGATTTTTGAGGTGAAGCATATTCATCAAATCTGGGTTTGACATGGCCTTGTATGTTAGGCAAAGGTCACCTCTGAGCAATGTAAGCGACTGAATAGAGCTGGAGTCCTTTCAGTCGGGCAGCATAGGACAGATGTTTGAGACCCTTTATCCTTTTGGTGAGGAACTTTTGTAGCCTCTCCAGCTGCTGCAAGTGTCGGGTCAGATACATTCCGAATGGGGCATTGTACTCAATCATTGGTCTGATGAGTGATGAGTATAGGGAGACTATGACCTCCTTGATCTAGATGAGAATCCCTTCATGATAAGGTGGGCAATGTAGAAGGTCTTCCTAACTACTTTAGCTACATGGGTGTCGAATGACAGACTACTATCAACCTGGGTCCCCAGGTCCCTGATAACTTCTTCTGTACTCAGTGGATTGCCACCTATTTGGTAGCTAGGGTAACCTTGTTTTTCCGAAGGGTATGACTATGCATTTTTGGCATTTAACTTTAGGCCATGGCTCTGGCACCAGTTATCCGTTTCTGTGAGACCCTTCTGAAGGATATCTGTGTCAGATGTGTTTTCTACTATGGCGCCCAGTTTGCAGTCATCTGCAAACTTTGTCAGCCATAACCCTCCTGTGTTTGCTTGTACTGGAAAAGTAGATGCCAAACAAGAGTGGGCCCAGGACTGAGCCCTGTGGTACACCACTTGTGACAGGCTTTGAGTCTGACATGGCGCCAGCAACTCTGACCCTGTGGGTTCTGTCACTCAGCCAGTTTGCAACCCATCTTGTGATGTATGGGTTAACATTTAAGCTGATGAGTTTTTCAATGATACCCGAGTGGGGTATTGTATCAAAGGCCTCGCCAGATCGAGGTAGGCTGTATGGACTGCCTTTCCTCATCAATGGCTTTGGTGACTGTTTGAAAAAGTCAACCAAGTTTAGAAGGCATGATCTGCCTTTGACAAAGCCAAACTGGGATGGATCCAAAGTCTGCAAATTCCCTATGTCTTTATTTATGAGGTCCATTATGATCCTCTCCATGGCTTTGCAGATAAGGCTTGTCAAGCTAATGGGCCGGTAATTTCCAGGGTCGGTGGAGGCACCGCCTTTGTGAAGTGGGACCACAGTTGCAGTGCGCCACCCCTGGGTACGTATCCAGAGGTAAGACTATGATTAAACAGCTGTCCTAGCTGTGGGTTTAATTCCTCGTTGAGTTCGTGGAGCACACAGCCGGGACACCATCAGGTCCCATGGATGCTGTGTTTTTGCTTTGGAGAGAGCAGTTCTCACTTGGGCGTTGGAGATGTTTGGGGGCTGCAATCGCTTGGTATAGATATCTCTCCTTTGGGGAAGGGGAGAAGTTTGCACTGAACCTGTCAGCCAGTATGTTGGCAATGTCTGTAGGATCAGTAATCTTCACATCATTTTGAACTAGTTCTGAGCATATCTGGGAGTTTCCTCCCAGGTTTCTAACATAGCTAAAGAAGGCCTTATGATTGTCTTTTGAGTCTTTAGCTATTTTTCTCTCAAAATTTGCTTTGGATGATTTTATGAGAGCTCTTAGTTTTTACTTATAGTGATCAAGGGTGTCTTACCTTTTAAGGATTTTGCTCTATCTTGGAGTAGCTTCCTCCTTTGTTGTAGAGTTTGTTTATGGCTGGGGTCCACCAGAGTGGACGCTTGCCTTTGGTACAAAGAGTCTTTGTTTTGCTTGGGATTGCCTTATCCATGCAGTCCTGCAGGTGCTGGTAGAAGGCATTTGTAAGTGATTCAGCGGCTTGAGTACTGTTTTCCGTCGGCTCGGGGGCCTTAAAGGAGACCACACTAGTCTTTAGAAGTGTGAAGTCGGCTTTCGAGAAGTTCTTTACTGTGGTCTTTTTTATTTCAGGTGGGGGTGGGATGAGGACCTCCAGCGAGATTAGTTTGTGATCTGATCTCACCAGTGAGGGGTATACTTCCGGTGTTGAACATTGTGTTCCCATGTTCGTGATGATGAGATCAAGTATGTTTTCTCCTCTTGTGGGGATGGTGACTAGTTGTTCCACAAGTAGCTTGTTAACACTCATATCAAGAACATACAGCAGGCAAATGAAGACTGAGGGAATCAAACCCTGTACCAGATGTAGCTTGTTAACACTCATATCAAGAACATACAGCAGGCAAATGAAGACTGAGGGAATCAAACCCTGTACCAGAGGATGTAGCTTGTTAACACTCATATCAAGAACATACAGCAGGCAAATGAAGACTGAGGGAATCAAACCCTGTACCAGAGGATGTAGCTTGTTAACACTCATATCAAGAACATACAGCAGGCAAATGAAGACTGATGGAATCAAACCCTGTACCAGAGGATGTAGCTTGTTAACACTCATATCAAGAACATACAGCAGGCAAATGAAGACTGAGGGAATCAAACCCTGTACCAGATGTAGCTTGTTAACACTCATATCAAGAACATACAGCAGGCAAATGAAGACTGAGGGAATCAAACCCTGTACCAGATGTAGCTTGTTAACACTCATATCAAGAACATACAGCAGGCAAATGAAGACTGAGGGAATCAAACCCTGTACCAGATGTAGCTTGTTAACACTCATATCAAGAACATACAGCAGGCAAATGAAGACTGAGGGAATCAAACCCTGTACCAGATGTAGCTTGTTAACACTCATATCAAGAACATACAGCAGGCAAATGAAGACTGAGGGAATCAAACCCTGTACCAGATGTAGCTTGTTAACACTCATATCAAGAACATACAGCAGGCAAATGAAGACTGAGGGAATCAAACCCTGTACCAGAGGATGTAGCTTGTTAACACTCATATCAAGAACATACAGCAGGCAAATGAAGACTGAGGGAATCAAACCCTGTACCAGATGTAGCTTGTTAACACTCATATCAAGAACATACAGCAGGCAAATGAAGACTGAGGGAATCAAACAGCAGGCAAATGAAGACTGAGGGAATCAAACCCTGTACCAGATGTAGCTTGTTAACACTCATATCAAGAACATACAGCAGGCAAATGAAGACTGAGGGAATCAAACCCTGTACCAGATGTAGCTTGTTAACACTCATATCAAGAACATACAGCAGGCAAATGAAGACTGAGGGAATCAAACCCTGTACCAGATGTAGCTTGTTAACACTCATATCAAGAACATACAGCAGGCAAATGAAGACTGAGGGAATCAAACCCTGTACCAGAGGATGTAGCTTGTTAACACTCATATCAAGAACATACAGCAGGCAAATGAAGACTGAGGGAATCAAACCCTGTACCAGAGGATGTAGCTTGTTAACACTCATATCAAGAACATACAGCAGGCAAATGAAGACTGAGGGAATCAAACCCTGTACCAGAGGATGTAGCTTGTTAACACTCATATCAAGAACATACAGCAGGCAAATGAAGACTGAGGGAATCAAACCCTGTACCAGATGTAGCTTGTTAACACTCATATCAAGAACATACAGCAGGCAAATGAAGACTGAGGGAATCAAACCCTGTACCAGATGTAGCTTGTTAACACTCATATCAAGAACATACAGCAGGCAAATGAAGACTGAGGGAATCAAACCCTGTACCAGAGGATATAGCTTGTTAACACTCATATCAAGAACATACAGCAGGCAAATGAAGACTGAGGGAATCAAACCCTGTACCAGAGGATGTAGCTTGTTAACACTCATAGCCTTAAGGCTCCCTATTAAAATGTTGGCACTCGAAGTGCTCAGTGCCTACAAGCTGTAAACAAAAAGACCAAAATCCAGGAAAATGGTGAATCCTGAAGGTGACTCTTTTCCTTTAAACTTCTTTTATGCAGGGCGGCTAGCCCCCCTGCACCCACTGATGAGGGGAGCAAGCCAACAACAAACACCCAAACTTATATGTACCAACACTGACATCACCATACCTTGGAGGAAAGGGGAATATTCCAGGAAATGGTCATCCTGGGCTTGGTATTTCTAAGTCCATTTTTTCAGCCATTCATTCTCCATGTTTCAGTACTAGTTGGTCCCAACATTTCAAAATGGTTACCAGCTATAATCCCTTGTTCTAACTACCAGACTATATACTTATCCTTACAGGTGCCCTCAGGCAGGTATGATTCCTGATACTGCCTCTTCCGTAAATAGCCTGGCTTGTTTCTTGTCTCCCACCCCTTCTTGCCCCTCGTGCTTTGAATTCTCCTGCTGTTAATACCCCCATATCTACACTCAGTTAGGGTCATAGGTGGGTACTAGCCATGAGACCACTAAGGAGCTTAGCCCAAATTCCCAATTGCTCTAAAGTACTGTCTTGTTAAGGAACTTGCTCAACGTCACACAGAAGGCAAATGAAGGTGGAAAGATTCAAAAACCTGTACTCTTGGCACAGGAAGTAGGTCCTTAACAAGTCAGGGCTTTAGCTTTTTTGTGCAAGCTGCCATAATTGCTCTTAATTTATGAATTTAGTTGATTTGTCTTGTTAAACAGTTTGACAGGTTGGTCCAAGGATCCTTTTCAGCCGTGACCAAAGTCAAGAAGGTAGCAACATTATGAGAGATACACAACAGGCAGATAATACTTACAGTATGTTTAATCTGAATGAACAACCTCTTCTTATTCTGCAGCTGATCAGTTATACGGGGGAATATTGGCTGAGGACAGACAGACGTATGTAAAGTTAGAATATACACACAATATTACTGTGTACCTTCAGTATAAATATGAATATTTGTAGAGCAATGAATAGTTAAACATCAGGCAGATGCATCTGAGTTCTTCTTGCAGATGCTCAAGCAGTTATTCTCTGAAAACAGAGGAATCTTTGAATGTCCCATGCATTCCACGCTCCCAAAGCAGTCTTGTAGAGTCCTTCTCAGCTAAGGTTGCATCAAAGGAGGGTCTGATAAGTCTGTTGAGTGATGAGTAGAGGGGCACAATAACCTCTTTTGTTCTAGATGCAAATCCTTTTGCGATTAGGTGGGTCACATAGCAGGATTTTCTAACCACCTTAAGAATATGATTATCAAAGGAGAGATTACTATCTACTTGGGTCCCCAGATCCCTTATTATATTTTCTGTATTTAGGGGACTACCACATATGTGGTAGTTTGTGGGTACTTTGTTTTTTCCAAAGGGGATGACTATGCACGTTTTGACATTTAGCTTGAGGCCATGATTTTGATACCAGGTATCCGTCTCCATGAGACCCTTCTGGAGGATGTCTGTATCAGCCGGAGAGTCAGTTATGGCCCCCAGTTTGCAGTCGTATGTGAACTTGGTCAGCCATAATCCTCCTGTGCTTGCCCGTACCACTGAGAAGTATATACCGAACAGTAGGGGTCCCAGGACTGAGTCCTGGGGGATGCCACTTATAATGGGTTTAGAGTCAGACCTAGAGCCTGCAACTCTCACTGTGTGGGTTCTATCCATGAGCCAATTGGCAACTCATCTCGTGACGTAGGGGTTTATGTTCAGGCTGGTGAGCTTGTCTATAATACCAGAATGGGGAATGGTGTCAAAAGTCTTTGTGAGGTCTAGGTAGGCTGTGTGGACCTCCTTTCCCTCATCTAAAGCCTAGGTAACTGTCTCAAAGAAGTCCACCAGGTTTAGGAGGCATGATTTGCCCTTAACAATGCCAAACTAGGTAGGGTCCAATATTTGGAGGTTCCCAATGTCTCTGTTAATGAGTTCCATGATGATGTGGTCCATAGCCTTGCAGACCAGGCTAGTCAGGCTTATAGGGCGATAGTTCCTGGGGTCCATTGTGGCTCCACCTTTGTGGAGCGGGATAACTGCTGTTGTGCACCACTCTGTGGGTACATAGCCTGTAGAGAGGCTGAGTTTGAACAGTGTGTTTTGGTGAGGGGTTAGTTCATTTTGTAGCTCGTGTAAGACACAGCCTGGGACACCATCCGGTCCCATTGCAGCTGTGGTTTTGGCTTTGATAGGGCTGTTTTAACCTGTGTGTCAGTGATTGTCAGGGCTCTACATTCTTCTGGTATGGTTATAGGCCCTTTAGGGGGTGAAAGACCAAATGACATTCTTATATCATCTGAAAAAGTTTTGACAACTTGCAGTTGTGCTTTCAGTTCCTCCTCTGATGAGGTTTCTTTCTTTCTTAATATTTTTGTTGATCTATTCCCTTCTATAGTCATCTAACAGTGACACTTCTTGTCCTAATTACTTTATAGTTTTCTCTATTCGATGCTTCCATGATGGTATTCGATTTCCCCCCTTCCTTTCCCTCACAACCCTTTGTTCTTGTGGTAGAACTTTATCAGTTATTAATTTAGCTGCACAGTAATATATCCTGTTTACTTCTGTTATATCACATGGATCTCTATGGACAGTCCTAATTACTGTGTTCATTTGTTTTATCAGGCTTCTGACTTTTTGGGTTTTATTGACTTTCTGCAGTCTATTTCTCTCATTGATCTCAATATATCTATCTATGTTTATTAAATCAAGCAACTCTGCTCTTAGCTCATTTTCTTGCAAACTGAGGGCACATTCCTCGTTTTCCATTTCCTGCGGACATTCTATACAAAGTTCTATAACATCTGCCTGTAGCATCTTCTCTTCAATTTCATCCTTTGCCATCCGTTGCTCAGTCATATGGGAACTCACTGGCATATCACTCCTCAACATTGAATGCATCAGAGTCTCCACAGTATCCTGTTCCTTCCCTTGCTGTCCAGCTTCAAGTGAATGTTTATACTGGTTTCCTGTGGAAGGCTCCAAAATATCATCATATGGCACCTGACAAATTGCTTCCTGTTCTACTGGTTTCCCCTTAATTTGGATATCCATTACTCTATCATGTTGTGGTGCTTTCTGAATTAGATTTTCTACACTGAATCCTTCACTTTGCAGGTGCTCCATAATCTCAGTTTCTATGTCTTTACCTTCTCCATTACTGATCTCCTTTTCTACTTTTCCTCTTTATCTTCTTATTTTTTGTTTGTAAAGTTTTCCATGTCCGGATTCCTTTGTGTGTATTTCTCTTCAGATATCTTTGGTGCTACCCTTTTTGTATTAATTTGTTTTGCTTTCTCCTTTGCATAAATATCACACCATATTAAATCTCTTTTTCTTTCCCATGTCCATATTTCTTCTTCAGGTGTCTCCTGATCTTCCTGTTTCTCCTTACTTTGGGGACTCACCATCATGCTGTGATGCAGTCTGTGTTAGACCTTCTACACCAAATCCTTCACTTCGCAGGTTCTCCATAACTTCAGCTTCTATTTCTTTAACTTCTGCTTTACTAATCATCTTTTCTATATTCCATCTTTGTGATGTTATTTTGTTGTGAAATTTTCCACATCTGGATGCCTTTGCCTGTATTTCTCTTTGAATAGCTTTGGGGCTGCCTTCTTTATATTGATTAACTTGGCTTTCTCCTTTGCATAAATATTGCACCATATCAAAACTGTCTTAAATATCTCTAGGTTTTGTTGTTTATATTTTCACACTTCCTCAAATGCTTCTTTTTACAAACAGATCAAAGTTTCTTGATCTATATACTGTTTTTCACAAATCTGTTGTATTAATGAAGACAAATTTTCATTTCAAGCTTCTGACAGCTTTTCTTGTGGAAGTATTTCTCTTTCCTCTAATTTCTCTCAATCATTTTGTATATTTTTGTGTCTGGAAACGCTGGGCTTTTTGCATAATAGTAACAATACATAATTTCTTTCTTATCCTCAATAGTCCACTCTATCGTCTTTATAGCTCTTATTTGGCCTATCCGGTTTTGTGATTTTTGTGGACTGCTACTTCCTTCCACTCCCTGGGCCTGGCATGGCCCCATTGTAGGAATGTTTCCAAATTTTGAGGATTCTAGTCTGTCAATTATTCCAGCCCTGGCACCAGTGCACCTACCAGGATTGGGCACTTTTTTATCCTGGGTCTTGTGCACCCAACTATCTGTTTTAATTTTTAACATACTTTTGTTTTTTGTTTTCTTTTTTTTTGTTTTAGGTTGGTACTAGGCTATCGGCCCTAAGGCCTATGCAAGCCTAGCCATAACAATTCCCTGGGAATTTTTTCCCACAATATTTACTTCTCTGGGCCCCTGTCTAGCAGGGTGACTGACATGATCCCTGGGGTGAATTTCCTTTCTCCCATCCAATCATCAATGTTCCTTTTGAAGAGGGCCAATGAGGCACTCTGCTTGACATGTATGAGCAGTCCATTCCAGAGTATGGGGAGTCTCTGGGTCAGGAACCTATCCCTAAAGCATGTTTTGTTCATTGTGATAAGGTTTAGATCCCTGGAGCATGTGGCTCTGAGGGATTGGGATTTCTTTAAGTGGAGCATGTCCAACAGCTCAGGGTTTGACATGGCCTTGTATGTTAAGCAGAGATTGCTTCTGAGTAGACGATATGCCACAGAGTATAGCTGGAGTTTCTTTAGACGGTCAGCATATGGCATCTGCTTTAGGCCTGTGATTCTTTTAGTGAGGTATTTCTGTGGCCTTTCCAGCTGTTGCAGATGTCTTGTGAGGTACATACCAAATGGGGCGTTATACTCTGTAATGGGTCTAATGAGGGATGAGTACAGTGGGACAATGACCTCCTTTTTTCTGGATGAAAAGCCCTTAGTGATGAGGTGTGCCACCTAGAAGGATTTCCTGACTGTTGTGGTGATGTGGTTATCGAAAGTGCGACCACTGTCCACTTGTGTCCCTATGTCTCTCATCACACTTTCGATGTTTAGTGTCCTGCCACCTATGTGGTAGTTCATGGGTACATGTTTTTTTCCAAAGGGGATGACTATACATTTCTTGGCATTATGCTTGAGCCCATGGCTCTGGCACCAGGCATCTGTTTTTGTAAGGCCCTTTTCTAGAATATCCACATCATTTGGGGATTCAATAATGGGTCCCAGTTTGCAATCATCTGCAAACTTTGTTAGCCAGAGTCCCTTTGTGTTGGCCTGTACTTCAGAGAAATAGATGCCAAACAAGAGTTGTCCCAGGACTGAACCCTGAGGTACTCCACTTGTCACTTGTCTGGAGCTGGATTTGGAGTCGGCTACTTTTACAGTCTGGGTTCTGTCAGCAAGCCAGTTGGTAACCCATCGAGTGACGTGGGATTTATGTCCAGCTTAATAAGTTTATCTATGATTCCAGAGTGGGGGATGGTGTTGAAGGCCTTGGCGAAGTCCAGATAGGCTGTGTGGACCTCCTTACCCTTGTCCACAGCTCTGGAGACTGATTCAAAGAAGTCAATTAGATTCAGGAGACAAGATCAGCCCTTTACAAACCCAAACTGGGTGGGGTCCAGTGTCTGGAGGTTGCCAATGTCTTTGTTTATAAGTTCCATGATAATGCGTTCCATGCCCTTGCAGATCAGGCTTGTCAGACTGATGGGACGGTAGTTCCCGGGATCCAAGGTGGATCTTCCCTTGTGGATCGGGATAACTGCAGCTGTGCGCCACTCAGTGGGCACGAAGCCTGAGGTGAGGTTATGATTAAACATGACAGTTAGGTGGGGTGCCAGTTCATTTTGTAGTTCATGTAGTACACAGCCTGGGATGTCATCTGGTCCAATGTATGCTGTATTCTTAGCTTTGGAGAGTGCTGTTTCTACCTGTGTGGCTGTGGTTATCGGAATTTGTCAATCTTTTGGTATTGAGATGGGCCCTTTAGGGGGTGAGAGGGGAGTGAAGCTGGCACTAAATCGATCTGCCAGGATATTGGCAATATCCTTGGGATCAGTACATTTGATGCCATTCTTTTGTAGCTCAGAGCAGATCTGAGCATTGCCATTTAGATTCTTGACATAACTATAGAATGCCTTGTGGTTGTCTTTGGAATCTTTGGCAATTTTATTTTCATAACTAGCTTTTGAGGATTTTATGTGGGATCTCAGCTTCTTACTGAGGCTGGTGAGGGAGTTTTTTGCATCCTGGGATTTTCCTCTTTTCTGCAACAGTTTCTTCCTTCTGTTGTATAGTTTGTTTATCAATAAAAAAGAACCAGGTTGCCACTGAGACTTTCCTTCTTTAACGGTGTTCCAATTTTATTAAAAGTTATCAAAAGTTCCTTTAAGCGCACAAGTACTAATACACTTTTCGTCGTTGTCAATACTACGACTTCCTCAGAAGAAAACAAATGCATAGCAGTCTACCAAGCCTTTTAAAAAAAGGACTTGTTTAATTGTTTAATCAATCAATTAAATAATTATCAGTTTCTTAAAAGGGACTGCTAGCATGAATTATAACTAACTTGCCTACGCATACTTCCTTTGCCCTTACGAATTTTAAAATCAAAAACATGTAATTATGCTTGAAGTTAAAACTTATCTTATATTACTTGTTTTATAAGATAAAATTGAATGTTAAAATACAAATTATATGTTGAATCTAAGAAATAGAACGTCCTCAAAAATATGCTTTTTTAACTTTTTAAAAGAGTACAATGTATTGTAATGTAGTAGATCTCAAAATACATTTTGACTAATTCAGAGAACTTTAAAGGGGTTGAAGCAGTTTCCCTACCTGTTTGTAATACTGTTCAAAAAGCTTAAAAATACAAACATTAAACCTTCTTGGGAGTAAACTACAAATACAGAATACATTTCAAGAAACAGAATTTCTGAAAGCAAAACCTATTCCTAGTACTTAATACTAGTGGTTCAAAGCAGTATTAAGAGAGATCAAGAAAGACATTATAGGGAACATAAAAATGTTATCTGGCTAAGAATCGTCGGTGGGATTTTTAATACCTCGTCCTATATTACAAATTGTACTGTATAGGTACCCTATGTTAACCTTTACAAATCAAGAATCCAAGACTTCTGTTAATATGTTATCTTTCCAGGTTTTTTAACCTCAGGATACATTTAATCGAAGTCATTTCGTTAATTCCTGGATGATGATTTGCGTTTGTTTTTAACTGCCAAACTAGTTCCTTTCTCTCCAATTTTAATGGTTCATACTTCCCTCTAGGGTCTTCGCCTATTTGTTCAATAGCTTTGAATTTGAAGCTATGACCTTCATTTTCATGACAATGTTTGGCTAAGGCATTTTCTATTTTCTTTCTGCTAATACTATAGTTGTGTTCATATATCCTTTCTTATAGTTTTCTATCTGTTTTCCCTATATAGAAGGCAGCACACTTCACACATTATGCCTTGTAGACTATCTGTCTACTACAACAATTAAGTTTATTTCTAATCTTGTAAGTAATATTCCTAATCGTGAATGTGTTGCCTTCTTCTATGTATTTACAGAAATTGCACCTGCCGCACTTATACATGCCAGCGTTAGGACCAATTTTAGTATAACTAGTTTGCAAAATTTCTTTCAGGTTAATGCCCCTTTTGTATATTATTTTAGGCTTACTCTGTATTACTGTTTTGAGATGGTTGTCAGAAGATAAAAGCTCCCAGTTTTTGAATATAATGTTTCTGATATCTTGGGCATCCAAGTTATAGCATGTTATAAGGCTGCAAGAATAGTCGAGCTTACATTCATTTGTAGCTTCTAATGTCTGACCATGTCCTATTACTAGGGTACCCCCTAAAAGTGCTACATAGTTACCTGATTGTCTCTTAGTGGTAACCTCTGTAACAATCTCTTGGAAGAATGCAATAGGATATCCTCTTTGAAGGAAAAATCTTTCCAAGAGTTTACATTCTTCAAAGAAGTCACCGTCACATGTTGTCATCCTTGCCGCTCTCACTAACTGGCCCTTAATAATAGATTTTTTCTGGTGTAAGGGATGGCAACTTGTGAAGTGTAGGAACATATTAGAGTATGTCTCCTTTCTATAAATTCTTGACGTATACCTGCTGTTAGTGAAGTCCTTCCTTAAATCCACATCAAGGTACTCAATTGAATTTGTACTGTATTTGTGTGTAAACCTAAGGAAATCTGTACTTGTATTAAGTATTGTAATAAGTTGTTCAATTTCGAGTACAGCACCTCTAAAAATTATAAATATATCGTCAAGAAATCTAGTGTAGAAGGAAATCTGGTTCTTAATCAACTCATTTTCTAGGATTGTCTGTCTTTCCCAAAAAGCCATCACTAGATTTGCGAAACTGGCTCCGCATGGGGAGCCCATCGCTACACCAATCTTCTGGTGATATATTTCTTTGTTGAATAACATGTAGCTATATGAGAGTACCACATCAATAAGTTCACACACCAGTTGGATTTCATTAGTAGGTGCACCTAGGTTTCTCAACATTTTTCCTACCCAGTGTATCCCTACCTCATGGGGGATGCATGAGTACAAATCCTTCACGTCAATCGTGACGAAAAAACTATCGGCCATAAAGGGTAAATTATTTATAGCTCGAAGGAAGGACCAAGAATCTTTTGAAATCTGTTTTTCCGCCTTTACATATTTTTGCAAAATTTTATCCACTACTTTGGAGCAAGTGTAAGTCATACTGTTCCTACCATCTACTAGTGGCCTCATAGGCGGATTTTGCAGGTCCTTATGTACCTTCAGTATACCGTAAAGGACAGGTGTTCTTACATTCGACTGGTGTGGGAAATCATACATCTCTCTCTCTATCCTTGCTTCAATATAGAGTTCTTCAAATAAAGCCTTAATCTTATTATGTGCCAAATTCATTTCGTTCACAGATGCCTTAGAATAAGTCTCACTATCTAAAATCATTTCCATTTTCTCATTGTAGTCACTGTTAAACATAATAGCTAACCCTCCACCTTTATCAGGTTTCATTATCCTAATCGGTGCTTGTCTCAATAGGCTTAGCAGTTCCCTTTCCTCCCTAGTGATGTTATTTGTAAATCGTTGCTTACCCTCTTTTAAACTCCTCAGGTCCATTTCTGCTAACTTTTGTACCTTCAGCCATTGTCAATTCCTGACGAGACTGTAGAATTGTTAAGTAAGGGGTACACTTTTGTACCTTCAGCCAAGTTTAACTTAGCTGAAACTCTAATAGACTTAAAGCTATTTATCAGGAAATTGAACTTGTCTGCCATGATGGGTGGCGACTTCAATAGAAAAACAGATTACTTTATTTCTAGTGTTTATAACCCCCCCCCCCCGCCTTTTTCCTGTACTATCCCTCTTTGAAAAAGTAGTGGATAAAATTTTGCAAAAATATGTAAAGGCGGAAAAACAGATTTCAAAAGATTCTTGGTCCTTCCTTCGAGCTATAAATAATTTACCCTTTATGGCCGATAGTTTTTTCGTCACGATTGACGTGAAGGATTTGTACTCATGCATCCCCCATGAGGTAGGGATACACTGGGTAGGAAAAATATTGAGAAACCTAGGTGCACCTACTAATGAAATCCAACTGGTGTGTGAACTTATTGATGTGGTACTCTCATATAACTACATATTATTCAACAAAGAAATATATCACCGGAAGATTGGTGTAGCGATGGGCTCCCCATGCGGAGCCAGTTTCGCAAATCTAGTGATGGCTTTTTGGGAAAGACAGACAATCCTAGAAAACGAGTTGATTAAGAACCAGATTTCCTTCTACACTAGATTTCTCGACGATATATTTATAATTTTTAGAGGTGCTGTACTTGAAATTGAACAACTTATTACAATACTTAATACAAGTACAGATTTCCTTAGGTTTACACACAAATACAGTACAAATTCAATTGAGTACCTTGATGTGGATTTAAGGAAGGACTTCATTAACAGCAGGTATACCTCAAGAATTTATAGAAAGGAGACATACTCTAATATGTTCCTACACTTCACAAGTTGCCATCCCTTACACCAGAAAAAATCTATTATTAAGGGCCAGTTAGTGAGAGCGGCAAGGATGACAACATGTGACAGTGACTTCTTTGAAGAATGTAAACTCTTGGAAAGATTTTTCCTTCAAAGAGGATATCCTATTGCATTCTTCCAAGAGATTGTTACAGAGGTTACCACTAAGAGACAATCAGGTAACTATGTAGCACTTTTAGGGGGTACCCTAGTAATAGGACATGGTCAGACATTAGAAGCTACAAATGAATGTAAGCACGACTATTCTTGCAGCCTTATAACATGCTATAACTTGGATGCCCAAGATATCAGAAACATTATATTCAAAAACTGGGAGCTTTTATCTTCTGACAACCATCTCAAAACAGTAATACAGAGTAAGCCTAAAATAATATACAAAAGGGGCATTAACCTGAAAGAAATTTTGCAAACTAGTTATACTAAAATTGGTCCTAACGCTGGCATGTATAAGTGCGGCAGGTGCAATTTCTGTAAATACATAGAAGAAGGCAACACATTCACGATTAGGAATATTACTTACAAGATTAGAAATAAACTTAATTGTTGTAGTAGACAGATAGTCTACAAGGCATAATGTGTGAAGTGTGCTGCCTTCTATATAGGGAAAACAGATAGAAAACTACAAGAAAGGATATATGAACACAACTATAGTATTAGCAGAAAGAAAATAGAAAATGCCTTAGCCAAACATTGTCATGAAAATGAAGGTCATAGCTTCAAATTCAAAGCTATTGAACAAATAGGCGAAGACCCTAGAGGGAAGTATGAACCATAAAAATTGGAGAGAAAGGAACTAGTTTGGCAGTTAAAAACAAACGCAAATAATCATCCAGGAATTAACGAAATGACTTCGATTAAATGTATCCTGAGGTTAAAAAACCTGGAAAGATAACATATTAACAGAAGTCTGGGATTCTTGATTTGTAAAGGTTAACATAGGGTACCTATACAGTACAATTTGTAATATAGGACGAGGTATTAAAAATCCCACCGACGATTCTTAGCCAGATAACATTTTTATGTTCCCTATAAGGTCTTTCTTGATCTCTCTTAATACTGCTTTGAACACTAGTATTAAGTACTAGGAATAGGTTTTACTTTCAGAAATTCTGTTTCTTGAAATGTATTCTGTATTTGTAGTTTACTCCCAAGAAGGTTTAATGTTTGTATTTTTAAGCTTTTTGAACAGTATTACAAACAGGTAGGGAAACTGCTTCAACCCCTTTAAAGTTCTCTGAATTAGTCAAAATGTATTTTGAGATCTACTACATTACAATACATTGTACGTACTCTTTTAAAAAAAGTTAAAAAAGCATATTTTTGAGGACGTTCTATTTCTTAGATTCAACATATAATTTGTATTTTAACATTCAATTTTATCTTATAAAACAAGTAATATAAGATAAGTTTTAACTTCAAGCATAATTACATGTTTTTGATTTTAAAATTTGTAAGGGCAAAGGAAGTATGCGTAGGCAAGTTAGTTATAATTCATGCTAGCAGTCCCTTTTAAGAAACTGATAATTATTTAATTGATTGATTAAACAATTAAACAAGTCCTTTTTTTAAAAGGCTTGGTAGACTGCTATGCATTTGTTTTCTTCTGAGGAAGTCGTAGTATTGACAACGACGAAAAGTGTATTAGGACTTGTGCGCTTAAAGGAACTTTTGATAACTTTTAATAAAATTGGAACACCGTTAAAGAAGGAAAGTCTCAGTGGCAACCTGGTTCTTTTTTATTGGTTTGTTTTCGTGTTTCCACTATCTATAGTTTGTTTATAGCAGGGGACCACCAGATTGGCTTCTTTTTTTTGGAGAAGAGCATCTTGGTTCTATTTGGGATGGCACGATTCATGCACGAGTAGATGTGCTCGTACAGTGCCTTAGTGTAGGATTCTGCAGTCGAACTTCCAGAT
>NC_056733.1:966381244-966413744 GCF_019279795.1 Protopterus annectens | reverse complement strand
GGTTAGCCACAGCCCCTCTGTTTGGCCTGGACTTCTAAGAAGTACATGCCAAACAGGAGGGGGTCCAGCACTGACCTTTGTACCTAACAACATAGGGGTTGATATTCAACTGTGTTAGTTTATCAATTATCAAAATAAAAAAAGACAAGATGCCCCAACAGAGAAGGTTTATTAATATAGCACTATAAAAATAAAAGTTAAAATCCTGGATGAGCACTTTCAGCCTTTTAAGGCCTTCTTTAGATCTTAAATAACAGGTCATCAGTTCTTCTTTTTCAAAATGTAATCAGCCAATGAAATGTAATGTTTGCAGCTAATAATGGCCACAATAGATGTGAAGAATGTGTTCACTGTTATTCCCAATGAACATGGCATTAGAGTGGTCAAAGAGTTTATGGAATCTAGTGGAACAGTAGATTATAACACAGTAGTAACATTATGCACATTCTAACACAACAGTAACGTTATGCACATTCTAACACAACAGTAACGTTATGCACATTCTAACACAACAGTAACGTTATGCACATTCTAACACAACAGTAACGTTATGCACATTCTAACACAACAGTAACGTTATGCACATTCTAACACAACAGTAATGTTATGCACAATCTAACACAACAGTAACGTTATGCACATTCTAACACAACAGTAACGTTATGCACATTCTAACACAACAGTAACGTTATGCACATTATTGGAATTTATATTGAACAACAACATTTTCCTACCTGCGGAGTAGATATGGGCACATTGTGTACCAGTAGCTACTCCAGTATAGTGATGGCCAAATGGGAGTATGAATTTATACTTAATGAGACTAACCCATGGAAAAATAATATCATATACTACGGCCAGTTTTGTGGATGATATTTTTCTTATGTGGAGAGGTAATGAACAAGCCTTGTCTGCTATGACATCTTTTTTGGATTTTGAAGTACACACATCCACAACAATAGATTTTTTGGATGTTAATTTTACCATTAATGACAAGGGGAATATTCATACCAGGGTCCATAGAAAGGACTGCTGGAGGAATCCTCTTCTCCTAAGATCTAGTATGCACCCACAGCATATCTACTCACATGTTGTGAAGGGACAACTTTTACGTACATCTAGATTATGTACAGAATAGACATTTGAGTATGAATCTAAACAGCTCCTGGAATATTTTAAAGTAAAAGGCTACAAGGACATGGACATGAGCCATACTGTCACACAGAGACAAGAATTAAGAAGAACTAAGTCATGACCCTACTACCCTAAGAGGAGGAGATTAGATGATGAGACTTCAACAGATTTGGATCATTCAGAAGAAACAAGTTCCCTCAGATGTTTACTGACATATAGTAGTGATATGCCTGAGATATATGACATTGTAAGAAAGAATTGGCATATTCTGTCCATGGATGAAGATTTGAATAGAGTAGTAGGTGAGACTCCACAAGGCATCTATAGTTATGTCAGGAATCTACATGGCAATACTCAGATCTGCTCTGAGTTACAGCACAATGGCAATACATATACAGAACCAACTGATACTGCCAACATATTGGCCGACAGGTTCAGTGTTAACTTTACCCCCCTTTCACCTCCTAAAGAGCCTATCACAATACCTGAGGAATGCCAAGTCCCTATTATCACAGCTACATAGGTAAAAAACGCACTGTCCAAAGCCAAGAACACAGCTTCCATGGGACCTGATAATATCCCTGGCTGTGTTCTACATGAATTACAAAGTGAACTGGCACCACACCTGAGTACCCTGTTCAATCACAGCCTTATTTCAAGCTTTGTTCCTACCAAATGGCACACTGCTATGGTCATTCCACTCCACAAACTGGGAGTGACTACAGGCCCTGAGAACTACCGCCCCATTAGTCTAACAAGTCTGATATGTAAGGCTATGGAGCGCATCATCATGGACCTTATAAATAAGGACATAGGGAATCTTCAAACTCTGGACCCCATGTAGTTTGGGTTTGTGAAAGGTAGATCATGCCTGCTCAACCTGATAGACTTCTTTGAGTCTGTCACCAGAAGCTGTGGATGAGGGCAAGGTAGTTCACACAGCCTACCTAGATCGTCCCAAGGCCTTCAACACCATCCCTCACTCAGGAATCGTAGATAGACTCACTAAACTAATACCCATGTCATAAGATGGGTTGCAAACTGGCTCACTGACAGAACCCACACTGTGAAAGTAGCAGACTCCAAATCTGAATATCAACCACTTACAAGTGGTGTCCCACAGGGATTGGTCCTAGGTCCTCTCCTGTTTGGCATCTACTTCTCTGAAGTTCAAGCCAACATAAAGGGTTCTGGCTGACCAAGTTCACACATGATTGCAAACTGGGAGTCATTATTGATTCTCCAACTGATGTAGACATTCCACAAAAAGGCCTCACTGACACCGATGACTGGTGCCACAACCATGGCTTTAAGCTCAATGCCAAAAAGTGCATTGTCATTCCCTTTGGGAAAAATTCGGTGCCTATGAAATACCACATAGGCAGTGGTCCACTAAACACCGAAGGTGTGATAAGAGACCTGGGGACACAGGCTGACAGCAACCTCTCCTTTGATAACCACATTGCCACTGTAGTCATAAAGTCCTTCTATGTGGCACATCTCATTACAAAAGGTTTCTCATCCAGGTAGAAAGAGGTCATAGTCCTTCTCTACTCGCTCCTCATCAGACCTATTACAGAATACAACGCCCCATTTGGTATGTACCTCACTAGACACCTACAACAACTGGAAAGGCCACAAAAATACTTCACTAAGAGGATCTTAGGCCTTAGACACATGCCCTTTATGGACAGACTCAAAAAACTCCAGCTATACTCTGTGTCTTATTGCCTAGTTAGAGGCACTCTATGCTTGACCTACAAAGCCATGTCTGACCCAGAGCTGCTAGATATGCTACACCTAAAGAAATCTCAATCCCTCCATGCCACAAGCTCAGGGACCTAACCCTCATTACCACAATAAATAGAACATGCTGGAGGGACAGGTTCCTAACCCAGAGACTTCCGATACGCTGGAACAAACTTCCCATTCAACGTCAAGCAGAGCACTTCACTGGCCATCTTTAAGAGAAATCTTGATGAGTAGATGGGCAATAGGACGTTCACCCTGGGGATCACTTCAGTGGCCTTGCTTGACAAGGGCACTGGGAACTAACGTTGGGTGACATGATGCCAGGGAATCTTCTTGGACTAGGCTTATATAGGGTCCAGGGCCATTAGCCTAGTACACACCTATGAACTTATAAGACATTACTTCACTATAAAAATGGGAATGTTAAAAACCATATGAGTGTCAGGAAGGGTAGTTTCCCATGCAGGAAATGCAGGGCTTGTACTTTTATTAATAGCAATAATTCATTCATACATCCTATCACAAATAGGACCTATAGGTTGAGTAATTATACGGACTACAATAGCAAGAACTTAATATACCTGGCCAGCTGTACTTGCTGTCAGGGTTTTTATGTTGGCAAGACAAATAGATGCTTCAAGGAATGGATTCACCATCATTTAAGTGACATAAGAAATAAAAATAAAAATAATGCGCTCTCACAACTCCAAGGCACAAATTAAATAATGCACTCTCACAACTCCAAGGCACAAATTAAATAATACACTCTCACAATTCCAAGGCACAAATTAAATAATGCACTCTCACAACTCCAAGGCACAAATTAAATAATGCACTCTCACAACTCCAAGGCACAAATTAAATAATGCACTCTCACAACTCCAAGGCACAAATTAAATAATGCACTCTCACAACTCCAAGGTACAAATTAAATAATGCACTCTCACAACTCCAAGGCACAAATTAAATAATGCACTCTCACAGCTCTAAGGCACAAGTTAAATAATGCACTCTCACAACTCCAAGGCACAAATTAAATAATGCACTCTCACAACTCCAAGGCACAAATTAAATAATGCACTCTCACAACTCCAAGGTACAAATTAAATAATGCACTCTCACAACTCCAAGGCACAAATTAAATAATGCACTCTCACAACTCCAAGGCACAAATTAAATAATGCACTCTCACAACTCCAAGGCACAAATTTTATTTGGGTCTATATCACGTTGTCAAACTTTTAAAAGTTCGAACACCATATGGTCGACACCATACGTTCGAACTTTAAAAGTTCGACAACGTAATAAAAACAAAACACAAAAAAATTACCTGAAGGTTGTAAGCAGGGGGCAAGCCCCTCTGCACCCCCCACCCCACCCCGCTACTTAAATATACCAACTCTGAGATCACACTACATTGCAGGAAAGGGAAAGCTTCCCTTATGGAGATCTCCATTGCAGCATTTGAAGTTTTAAAAGTTCGAATATATGGTTTCATCCATATGACATTCAAACTTGTAAAAGTTCTACAACATGAATGGGACCCATTTTATTTCATGGCATTGGAATTAATACTAGATAACTTGAGAGGTCAAGATATTGTAAATAAAACAGAAATAATAGAGACAAGGTGGATAGCTGACTTGCAAGCCAACCAAACCCGGAGATTGAATGGTATAGTCCCTTTGAATTCCATACAGTGGGGGAGGTGACTGCAAAGATGACATTTCATTGGCTAATTACATTTTGAAAAGGAGAAATTGATTACCTCTTATTTAGGGTCTGAAGAAGGCCTTAAAAGGCTAAAAGCGCTCATCCAGAATTTTAACTTTTATTATTTTTATAGTGTTTTAAACAATATACCTTCTCTGTGGTGGCATTTCATCTTTTTGATTTTGATTTATTCTGTTGAACAATGAGCTGCCTCTAGCAACCCCAAGGAATTAGTTTTATAGTTTGTTAATGATGACTGAGTGTGGGATAGTGTCAAAGGCCTTGGCCAAGTCAAGATAGGCTGTGTGCACAGCTTTTCCCTCATCTATGGCTCTGGTCACATTCTCAAAGAAGTCCACCACGTTTAGCAGGCATGACCTGTCTTTGACAAAATTGAACTGGGACGGATCCAGGGTTTGGAGGTCACCTATATCCTAATTTATGACGTCCATGATGATTCGTTTCATTGCCTTATAGATGAGGCTGAAGCCAGTACTCAAGCTATGGTTGAATAGAGTGCCCATTGGAGTAGCTAGCTCTTATTTTAGAACATTAAGAATGCAGCCCGGAATGCCATCTGGTCCCATGGAGGCTGTGTCCTTAACCTTGGAGAGAGCATTGATGACTTGCTCTTTGGAGATGCATGGAGGAGGAGATGATGAAGACATGCTTTGTGGTATGTTCTGGTGGAATGGGAGGGTGAAATTTTCACCAAATCTGTCTGCTTGTAGGTTTGCAATTTCTGCAGGGTCAGTGTGTGTGATGCCATCCACAATTAGTTCAGCACACATCTGAGCCCTACTTTTTAGGTTGTAGATGTAGCTAAAGAAAGCCTTATGGTTATCCTTGGCTCTTGTCTTTCAGCTTCTCCCATTAGGGGTTACCACAGCAGATCACCGGTCCACAGATTGATTGGCAGTGGAGTTTTTACTGTGTCAAATTGCCAGCCCAGCGCCCAACCTTCACAGAAGGCACACACACACACACACACACACACACACACACACACACACACACACACACACACACACACACACACACACACACACACACACATGCAGCTATCTGCATGTCTTTAAAACTCACTCTACTGCAGGGAGGACATGCAGACTCTGCATAGAAGGTGCTCCAACCAAGAATCGAACCAGAGAACATCTCCTCGGCTATGGTTGCTAAATTTTCTCATAGTTGCTTTTTGAAAATTTTATGAGCTGTCTTATTTGCTTGTTTAGGCTGAGGAGGGTGCTGTTCCAGTTCTGGGATCTCACTTTTGTATTTTTAGACAGCAGCTTCTTTCATTTATTGTATAATTTATTAATGCAAGATGTCCACCGGGATGGTTTGTTTTTTCTTCAGGATCTTGCTTTCATCCTATCCAGCATGACTGTGTCTGTACATTTGTGTAGATGTGTATACAGGCCATCAGTGCATACCTTAGTATAGCCATCAATACCATCTGTGGTAACTGTAACTTGGAAGTCAATTATACCTTTCCTTAGGAGGGCATAGTAAGCTTTGGAGAAGTTTTTAGCCTGACTTTTCCTTTGGGGAGTTCTGATGCTATTGCTTCCTCAAAAATAACTAATTTTTGGCCATATTTAACCAGTGCAGGCCCTACACTTGAGGTGTTGCATCGGTCAGTCATATTGGTGAGGATCAGGTCTAGAATATTGGAGCCCCTTGTGGGTGGTGCACTATTTGTTCCAGGGCATTTGAGTTAACAAAGTCCAGAAACTTTTGTGCAAGTGGGTTTGGGCTCATATAAGTTTCCCAATTAATGGAAGGATAGTTGAAGTCACCCATGACTAGGGTATTAGGTTGTACCTTAATTGTCACAAGTAAGTCTAAATAAGCTGTGTGGACTTCTTGGCTCATGTAAGGGGACCTGTAACTGACAATGACCTGAATGAGGGTGTGATGTGGATATCCCACCACTGCCCACCAATTAATATGTGACAACCCTCCACTGGACCAGTAATCAAGGAGCCTCAATCCTCACCACTGGTACCTGTGGGGGACATTCACTGGGAGGATAACAAGCACACACACACAGTATTTCCAGATGCAGCTCTCCACATCAAGTATACTTTCTCTTAAGAGCACACAGAGACCACAGTCAGTCCGGAGCTGATTTCTCCCTCTTTCTCCAGATCCCCAATAAGACTCCCAAGTGGCACAGCTATTTAGCTGAGATCTCAGCTAAGTGACCAAACCAAGACCTCTTGCACCATCTCTATCCAACCAGTGCTTCATGTCCCTGCCCAAGTAGCTGACACTCAGACTCTTTGAGGTTTGATATTTACACACACACACACACACACACACACACACACACACACACACACACACACACACACACACACACTCACACACACACACACACACACACACACACACACACACACACACACACACACACACACACACACACACACACACACACACACACATCTGTGAAAGGCTGGCACAGGCTTACTAGCTATTCCCTCCTCTGTCCAGACTAAAAGGTAGTTACCACTGCCACCAGTCACACCTTATCAGCTAATTTAGGCCTTTAACAAAGGGTGTCCGATATTACTGTGTAATATTAATACTAATACAAATGGTAGTTTGCCCAAGAGCAAGACTATTAGGAGTGGCCCATACAGTGTCACCAAATAAATATGCAAGTACTGTCAAAACTTAAATATCTCTACACTGATCAGCCACTATGAAAGGTGTAAATATATTTAATAATAAATAATAAAAGAACAAGGCAATACTAAAGTAAATATTGTGGGAAGAAATATCCAGGGAATTGTTATAGCTAGGCTTGTCTAGGGCCTAGGGCCGATAGCCTAGTACCAACCTATGAACCTATGAAATATATATTCACTGTGACATCAGAGAATGCTCTGTCTCACTCAGAGATGTCTCAAAATAATATCTAGAATATTACTGCCGGGATAGCTTGCAGAATGACATCACTTCTGGTCATCTGACTTCTAGTTCTTATGCAAAACCCCCATTGCTGAGGTTGGAAGTATTTAGCATCTACCTGTAAAAATACTCATGCAAGGGCTTTTGCTCAGATATTTGGCAGATGCTGGAAGTCATAAAACAATTGCATTTCTTCATGCTTCCAAAGTAGCAATTAGTTCACCCCGAAAACAACACAGAAAGCTTCCTAGTACAAACTTTGTGTCTCTAGCAGCATTGAAACCTGTCAGATAGCCTAAAAAGTAATTTAATTTCAAATAATTTTCTAAATTTTCCTGGACTGAGGTTAACCCTCTGGTTTCCTTTGTTAACATATACATTTAAACAGTTAAAATAGTGCATGTACATTTCTGTTTTCTTCCAGTAGGGCACACTGCAGATACATTTTAAGCACAAGCACTTTACAAATACCTTTTAAACTCAAACATCTATACAGAGCAGTTTGATATACACATGACATACAGTTCTAATACATTTGTAACACAAGCATCTTATAAAAATTAGTTCTATATTCACAAATGACATATAATTATTTACAAATTTCCAGCTAGCTGTGCTGACAGTACCTACTTTTGTCACAGGAGGTCGTACCCACAGTAATTTGGACTTGGGGTAGCTCCAGGTTTGCTTGCCTAACCAGTCTAGAGGTGTAATTATCCTTAATGAAGATAGATACTTCACCTTCTTTGGTTCTCATACTTTCAGTTTGTGGTCTGAAAGTGTGGAAGGCATTCTAGCCTTGCAAGGCTGTGGTACTTTCTGTGGTCTTGAGCCAGGTTTTTGTAACTGCACAGATGTCAACTTCTTCCAGGGAGAGGAGTGCTTCCAGAAAATGCAGTTTCTGATTTAAACTCCTAGTGTTTAGTAGCTTGACTCATAGTTTCTTTATGTTTGATATTTTCACATCAGAAATGTTATTGTTGTGACCTTGGGCATTATGGGGGAGGCAAGTGCTTTAGCCAGCAACCAAAAGCTTAGAGGTGCCAGGTGAAGACCATCTCTGACAACGCAGAGTGGTCTAGCCACTATGTCGTCCCACACTGACAGGAAGTGGATCCCCTTAGAAAGAAAACAGAAACTAAGCCAATTATTGAAGTCAATAATTTTCTGTTTATATTGTGGATAAATCGTAGGTGATGGTAAAATGTTGCTCAAAGCTAGGGACTTACCCACCTGGGACACATTTGTCTCAAGTCATTCACACCAACATCAACTATGATGGAGTCATAATGGTACTTGTTGCTAAGAGACTTGAGTGCATGTGTGATCTGTTGAATCCTTGCACCAGACAGGCATCTGACTGTGACCTGGACGGCACACTGGTGCAGTGGTAGCATTGTCACCTCACAGCAAGAGGATCTCTGGTTTGATTCTCGGCTGGAGTGCCTTCTGTGTGGAGTCTGCATGTCATCCCTGCATTCATGTGGGTTTCCTCCAGGTGCTCCAGTTTCCTTCCACATTTCAAAGGCATGCGTCTGTAGCATTTCTCCCCAGGCCTCTACTGAAAATTGGCTTTGTTCCAAGTCAGACTTTCCTGGTAAACAAATGTTAAATAAAATACAAATAAAATAAATAAATAAATAAACATAAACCTTCTCCATATTCAACCTGGTGAGTGGGGCATCTGTATGTCTTACTATAGAGTCAACTATAACTAAAACATTTGGACTAGTTGGGCATTGCCTCAAGGGCTTATTTGGTGAGACACAGGTGCTGGTGTTTTTATGTGCATTGGGTGATTTGGGTGCTGTAGTAGGTGTAGCATGTTTGTGTTTTGGAGGTCTCTGGTGTTTAGGTAGGTTTCTGGAGAATACCTCCGCATATGAAGGTCTATGTGTTGGGTGCATATTACAAATAGGAGTCGTAATGTGTGAGCTGACAACCTGTTTAGTGTTGCGCACAGGTGACCCATGTAACCTGCAAGAGGACAGCCTGAAAAAAGCTGCATGGTGCCACTGCATACATTCATCAGGAGGTGGGTGAAGGATGGGGTCAGGTACAATGTTACCTCAGTGGGCAGTCAGATTAAACAATCATTTCAAGACAGGAGTAAACAAAAAGTCACATTCAGTAATCAGTGATGTAGTGCCTTCCATTTCAGATTAGTCTCAGCAATATTATGCTCATTCAGATCAGGGCTGTATGAATGAAAAATTAACTGTACCAGCCAATAAATTCAGTTAACAAACTTCAACTAAACAAATAACTTCTTAAATGAATCAGATCCTTAATAAGTAAGGGATTGTCCAAGGACAACCACAAAGCATTCTTTAGCGATGTCCGCAACCTCAAAGGCAATACATAGTTGTGTGCAGAGCTCACTGTAAATGGAGCCACCTATAGTGAGCCAGAAGATATAACAAACCTCCTGGCTGATAACTTCATCTCCAACTATATCATCAAATATAACTTCCCCTACTATCACTAGGGAACAGGTCCGTAATGCACTCTCTAAGACCAAGAACACTGAATCAATGGGCCCAGACAATAACCCAGGATGCCTTCTAAATAGCATGCAACATGACGTATGGAATTATCATTTCACTATAGCCTCCAAACAGGCTTCATGCCTCATGAATGGAGAAAAGCAACAGTCATCGCTCTGCACAAAGGTGGGCATCTACAGACCCTGGAAACTACAGAACCATATGTACAGCCATGGAAATAATTATTATGGAGATGATCAACAGAGATATAGTAAACCTCCAGACACTGGATCCAACCCAGTTTGGTTTTGTCAAGGGCAGAGCATGCCTACTCAACCTGGTGGAGTTCTTTGAGAAGGTCACCAAACCAATGGATGAGGGCAAAATTGTTCACACTGCCTACCTTAACCTGGCCAAGGCATTTGATACAATATCCCACTCGAGCATTGTTGACAAACTGAAGAGATTATGCACAAACCCATATGTCACCCAGTGGATAGCCAACTGACTCACAGACAGGACCCAGGAAATTAGAATTGGGGAGTCCACCTTTACAAAGAGGCCATTTACAAGTGGAGTCCCTCAGGGATCAGTCCTTGGACTGCTCCTTTTTGGCATTTATTTCTCAGAAGTCAAGGCCAATGTCAGTGGTCTCTGGCTGACTAAATTTTCAAATGATTGCAAATTAGGAGCTGTCATTGACTCTCACACTGACACAAATGTTCTCCAGGAGGGGCTGGCACAGACAAACAACTGGTGTCAGAGCCATGGACTAAAACTAAATGGCAAGAAATGCATAATAGTTTCCTTTGGGAAGTCATCCATCCCTGGTAACTATCATATTGACAATACACCCCTTAGAGCTGACCCAGTAGTCAGGGACTTAGGGACACACATAGCTAGTAACCTAGCCTTTGATCACCATGTATCTACAGTGGTGAGGAAATCATTCTATGTTGCGCAACTTTTAAACAAATGTATGGCATCTAAGTCCAAAGAAGTCACTGTTCCACTGTATTCGGCATTCATCAGACCTATCATTGAGTACAGTGCCCCCTTTGGTATGTACCTAATCATGCATATCCAACAACTGGAATGTCCACAGAGGTTCCTCACTAAAGGAATACAGGGCATAAGTAAAATGTCCTGTGGAGACCATCTCAAGGCCTATCCCTGCATTCTGTCTCCTACAGGCTTTTGAGAGGAGATCTATGCCTGGCATACAGGGCATTGTCAGACCTCACTCTGATGGACCTCCTGCATATCCACAAATCAAACAGTACCAGAATAAACCTGTTCTAAAAACTTAAACCTTACCTGTGATATAAATAGGTCCTGCTGGAGAAATATGTATGTATCCCAGAGACTACCGTGTATATGGAACAGGCTCCCCATCCATGTGAAGCAGAGTTCCTCCCTAACCCAATTCAAGTGCAACTTGGACAATCAGATGGGGGCAGGAAATTCATCCCTGGTTTGTCACCTATGTCTCTAATGGACACAGGTAACCTGTAAATGGTTCATCTCCCAAATTCATACTTACATTTATCAAAGGTATCAGCACATGTCAGAGATTTGGGATGCATGGCTAAGCTTAAAACGACCCTTGTGGTCGTTAGCCTAGTAACCACCTATGAAGCTATGAAATATACAGGAATAGCTAATGTTTTCAAAGATGAAATTGTATTTTTTAAGACTGTAATGTGAAAATCCACTTACAGAGACCCATTCAGTCTCCTAGTCAAACTTTCAACTCTACAGTAAAACTTAAAACAATGAATGTTTCAAGACTGATTTAAGCAAAATGTGACTCATAGTTCAGTCATATTAGTCTAAAAATAAACTAGACAAATCTGTATTATCTAAATTATGTAGCTAAGTATCTGATAAATAGCTTTTACAAACTGGGTACTATCAAAGAGTAGAATACCCTACCAGGCAGTGTTGTGTGGTGTGGATAAAAATAACTTAGCCATGAAGCATGTTACAATCTCTCCAGAACTCGGTAGATCTGATCACTGTAGTGTTAGTGGGAATCAACTAATTAGTAAAGTTAGGGTGAATAATGTTTACATACCTTATAAAATGTTTTACAAGGCAGATTACACCTTCATAAACAAAGAACCATAATACTGGAAATATCAGCATGATTTGTACAATGCAGAAACATCAACAATCTTGCAGCTGTTTAACTGCGAGATTTCCACCATGCAAATATAAAGATCAGCACCTTTGTCAGTCATATCAATATTAATATCAGGGGTGCCAACGTACTGCATCTAGTCCTTACAAATATGGGGGAGTACTGTACACCCCAAGTATAACTATTCTAAGACTAGCTTCCTACCATTGAGTGAACACATGGCAAAATGTCAAGCCCCCATAAACCCTGAGAACACTGCTGCCTATGCAGAACTGTTCACAAAAAACTTGCTAGCATGTTAATAGTTGCATAGACAGATGTGCCCACCAGGAATAAGTAAAGAAATAACTTAAAAAAAAGTCATCCTAGTAGAATCACAACATCAATAGGCTGTGTAACAGAAGGAATGAAATCATGTCAATAATTAGGAGGTGCATCACCCAGTAGGATAAAAGCAGTTTCATCAAAATAAACAAACAAATCAAACGACAAATAAAGTCTATCAAAGCCAAATATAGAGGTAAACTTTGGCCTCCCAGGCCAAGGACAACCACAACCTATATGTAAGGACATGGCATTTAGGTCCAGAGAGGTCATCACACAACTGTACTTGTCTCTCATCATCAGACCCATCATAGAGGAGAATGACCCCTTTGGTATGAATCTGACCAGACACATGGAGCAACTGAAACATCCACAAAGGTTCCTTACAAAAATAACATGGGAAGTAAACACAATGTCTAACACTGATTGCCTCAAAGCCCTGTCTCCTTACTCAGTATTTAGAACAAAATAATGTTCACCAGGTCACCAAAACACTAACAAATAAGCCAAAACGATGACCAAGAGTTGCAATAAAGGCGCTTGTTAGCTTAGCGAAGTTTAATATCACCAAGCAAGAAAGCATACACAGTATGTTGCGTTTATCCTACTTCATCAGCTGATGAAGTAGGATAAACAAAAACGTACTGTGTATTGTGTGACGTTAATGAGTATTTGCTTTCTTGCTTGGTGGATATTAAACCGCTTGTTTTGCAGCACCGGTCCATACTTTATTGCTTCGCTTTCTTGGTCATCCTTACTCAGTATCATATAGACTTCTGAAGGTGACCTTTGCCTGGCATACAAGGCATCCCTAGACTCTGTTTTGATTAACCTTTTGCACATCTGCAAAACAAACAACATGAGAACTACTAGATTAAAATAGCTAAATTTTGTTTGTGACATAAATAGGACATTTGTAGAGACAGATATGTTTGTCATAGAATTCTCATTCTCTGGAGCAGGTTCTCCATCCATGTGAAGCAGAGTCCCCCCCTATCCCTATTTAAGCACAACTTTGACCAATGGATGGGGAATCAGAAATTCACCCTGGCCACTCTCCTATGTCTCTGAAGGACAGTCTATGAAGCACCCCTGTGTAAATCAGGTTTGTGGGTCACATTTGGGTTGCACGGTTAGACTTATAAGGGCCCTAGTGGTCATTAGCCTAGTAAACACCTAATGGTCATTAGCATAGTTAAACACCTAATAGTCATTATCCTAGTAAACACCTAATGGTCATTAGCCTATTAAACATCTAATGGTCATTGGCCTAGTAAACACCTAGTGGTCATTAGCCTAGTAAACACCTAATGGTCATTAGCCTATAGCAAACACCTAATGGTCATTAGCCTAGTAAACACCTAGTGGTCATTAGCCTAGTAAATACCTAATGGTCATTAGCCTATAGCAAACACCTAATAGTCATTAGCCTAGTAAACACCTAATGGTCATTAGCTTAGTAAACACCTTATGGTCATTAGCCTAGTAAACACCTAATGGTTATTAGCCTAGTAAACACCTAATGGTCATTAGCCTAGTAAACACCTAGTGGTCATTAGCCTAGTAAACACCTAGTGGTCATTAACCTAGTAAACATCTAATGGTCATTAGCCTAGCAAACACCTAGTCGTCATTAGCCTAGTAAACACCTATGAAGCTAAGAAACCATGAACAAGGCATTTTTAAGTATGACTGTAACCTCAAAGGCAGTACACAATTGTGTGCAGAGCTTATTGTTAGTAGAGCCACCTATGTTGAGCCAGAAGATATAGTAAATCTACTGGCAGACAAACTCTTCTCTAACTTTACCTCTCTCCACACACTGCCACCCTTCAGGAAATGCTATCAAGTGTATCTCTCCCAACTATGACTATGGAGCAGGCCTGCCATGTTCTCTTTAAGACCAAGAACACTGCATCGATGGGCCCTGACAATATCCCAGGCTGCTAGGTAAATAATGTGAAATATAACCTATCAGTCCCTCTGGAATCACTGTTTAGCCATAATAGCGTCCAAACAGACGTCACACCTCATGAATGGAGAATGATAGCCATCAGCCCTTTGCCCAACGATAGACCACCTACAAATCCTGGATACTATAGAACCATAAGTCTAACTAGTCTCATATACAAAGACATGGAAAGATCTGCAGACACTGGACCTACTCAGTTTAGTTTTCGTCAAGGACAGGTCATGCCTGCTTAACCTGGTGGACTTCTTTGAAAAGGTCACCAAAGCAATTGAAAAGGGCAAAACAGTTCACACTGCCTACCATGACCTGACCAAAGTATTTGACACACTACTATACTTGGGCATTGTTAACCATCCCAAGAAGTTGGGTATAAACTCTCATAAAAAAAAAAGAAATACACTTTATGAATCACCACTTAGTTAGGGTTAAACTATTCCTGGTGCCATAAAATTTGCTCTTCAAATTTTCCCTTAGAACTAGTCGTTTTTTTAGTTTTAGCACTAAAATCTGTTTCTTTGAATTCAGCACTTGTTCAGAACTCGTTGTAAGCACTAAATAAGCTACTAATTACTACAGCACTCAACTTTCTTCACTTATCTAGAGGAAAACAGTTTTTAGTACTTAATAAATAAGCACATATCCAGGCATGTCTAAGGGTCAGCTCCCAGTGTTTTCTCCTGTCTACCTGATGAATCTGGGCATCTTGGGGCAATACAGCAATTGCCTCATGTACACAAGACAACCCTCTTCTCCTACCAGCCAACACTACAACCTGTGAGAGATGCATTTATATAGCCAAACTGGAAGCAAAACTCTCTTCACCCAAGACTGGACTAGACAGTCAAGAGGAGAAGGTAAACACTTGCACCACACCGCATTCTTCACATAGTCCCTCAAAACCTACACCACCAAAACACACACATAGAAACACAAAACACACATCTACATTCATGGAGGCTCTCAATAAAAATCTGCCCAAGCAACAGGGACCTCCAAAGGAGAAATCCAAGCAACCTCCACCCCGCAACACAACCCACATGACACATAGCCCACAACCTCACTATGCCACTCAACCACAGCCCATAAGGCATAACAATGTACCCAACACTCTAGTCATAGGTGACTATAGTAAGGCACAGTGATGTTCCACTCACCAGGCTAAACAAGGAAAAAGTTACTGTCAGCTACCTGTCAGGTGCCAGGATTCACCACATAAAGTATGCACTCAGGTCACTCCACAACAAGTATAAATATGACTCTGTCATTGTCCATGTTGGTGTGAATGAGCTGAGATGTACCTCCCTGGACTACATGAAAAGAGACATAGAGGAGCTCTCTGATCTTGTAGCCCAGGCAGGTATGACCCTAGCCCTGAGTAGCATCCTGCCATCACCCAGGATGGTACCACAGTGCAAGGACAAAATGATTGACTTCAACAATTGGTTAAGCTTCTGGTGTCATTCTAAGGGGATCCAGTATCTGTCTGCCTGGGATGACATGATTGACAGACCATGATGCTTTGCCAGAGATGGCCTGCACCTGTCACCCTTGGGATTCCAGATACTGGCTAAGGCTCTTGCCACCCCTATAGTGCCTTTTTTTAGGCAAGGTTCAAATGACAAATTCACCACCATAACAGGTACAAGCAAGCAAAATCTGAGGGTAATGCTACTTAATGCTAGAAGTCTAAACCTCAAAATGCACTCACTCGAGGCACTCCTTAAAATGGAGAACATCAACATTTGTGCAGTGTCAGAGACCTGGTTCAAGGCTGCAGAGAGCACCCTTGCATTACCAGGCTATAATTCATACCACACCTTTTGGCCACCTAACCTGGACCGAAACACTAAAGGCGGAGGCATGCCCATATTTATTAAGGATACCCACACCTCCAGGCTAGTTGCTCAGCACAATGCATCTGAGATTATCCAAGTGCAACTAACTCTGGGCAAGACCACAATCCAAATTGTAGCTTGCTACAGATCCCCCACCATGCCCCAGGATTCCCACTCCTCATTTCTACATACAATGGAAAATATTAGGGTACAACCCAACACCCTAATAATGGGCGATTTCAACTACCCCACCATTAACTGGGAAAACTATTCTTGTACCAACTCTTTAGCTCAACGTCTTCTCAAATTCAGAAATTCCAATGCCTTGGATCAACTTATCCACACCCCCACCAGGGGCAGCAATATCCTAGACCTGGTCATTACCAACATGGTTGACCGGTGTTCCACACCAGAGGTCAGTTCCTCATTGGTCAGATCCGACCACAAGCTAATCACCCGAGGCATCCACATCCCGTCTCCACCCCATTAGGGAAACTACCGTAAAACCTTTCTCCAAAGCCAACTTCATGCATCTTAACACAGAATTGGCAAACTTCACGACACCCATGCAGACGGACAATAGAGGTACGACTACTGAACCTTACACAATTGCACTTTATAAGCACTTACACGAATGCATGGATCATGAAGCCAATCTGGTGGCCCTCTGCCATAAACAAACTCTACAACAGAATAAAGAAACTGTTGCAAAAAAGAGTAAAATCCCATGATTGGAGGAACTCCCTGGTCAACCTCAGTAAGAAGCTGAGATCCCTCATAAAATCCTCCAAAGCTAGTTATGAAAACAAAATTGCCACTGATTCTAAAGACAATCACAAAGCATTCTATAGCTATGTCAAGAATCTCAATGGCAACACTCAGATCTGCTCTAAGTTACAGCACAATGGCACTAAATATACAGAACCAACTGATATTGCCAACATCCTGGCAGATAGGTTCAGTGCTAACTTTGCCCCCCTCTCACCCCCTAAAGAGCCCATCTCTATACCAGAAGAATGCAAAGTTCCTGTAATCACAGCTGCACAGGTAAAAACCACACTCTCCAAAGCCAAGAACACAGCATCCATGGGGCATGACAACATCCCAGGCTGCGTTCTACACAAACTACAGAGCAAACTGGCACCCCACCTAAGTACCATGTTCAATCATAGCCTTACATCAGGCTTTGTGCCCACTGAATGGTGCACAGCAATGGTTATCCCACTCCACAAAGGGGGAGCCACCACAGACCCCGGGAACTACTGCCCCATTAGCCTGATGAGCCTGGTCTGCAAGGCCATGGAATGTATCATCATGGAACTTTGAAACAAAGACATTGGTAATCTCCAAACTCTGGACCCTACCCAGTTCAGGTTTGTAAAAGCCAGATCATGTCTCCTAAACCTGATAGACTTCTTTGAAACAGTCACCAAAGCCGTAGACATGGGTAAGGTGGTCACAGAGCCTATCTAGATCTTGCCAAGGCTTTCAACACCATCCTCCACTCTGGAATTATAGATAAACTTACTAAACTAGGTATAAATCCCAATGCCACAAGATGGGTTGCCAACTGGCTCACTGACAGAACCCACACTGTGAAAGTAGCAGACTCCAAATCTGACTTCAGACCAGTGACAAGTGGAGTACCACAGGGTTCAGTCCTAGGTCCTCTCCTGCTTGGTATCTACTTCTCTGAAGTGCAGGTTAACACAGAAGGTCTTTGGCTAATGAAGTTTGGAGACAACTGCAAACTAGGAGCCATAATCAAAACTCCTAATGATGTGGACATCCTACAAAAGGGCCTCACTGAGACAGATGCCTGGTGTCAAATCCATGGCCTCAAGCTCAGTGCCAAAAAGTGCATTGCCATCCCCTATGTTAAAAACTCTGTACGCATGAACTACCACATAGGCGGTAGTAAACTTAACACCGAAAGTGTGATAAGAGACTTTGGGACACAGGTGGATAGTAGTCTCTCCTTTGATAATCACATCACCACAGTAGTCAGGAAATCCTTCTACATGGCACACCTCATCACAAAAGGTTTCTCATCCAGGAAGAAAGAGGTCATTGTTCCCCTCTACTCATCACTCATTAGACCCATTATAGAGTACAACGCCCCTTTTGGTATGTACCTCACAAGACATCTACAACAACTGGAAAGACCACAGAAATACCTCACAAAGAGGATTACTGGCCTCAAACAGGTGCCCTATGCAGACCGTCTCAAAAATCTCCAGCTTTACTCTGTCGCATATCGCCTTCTCAGGGGCGATCTCTGCCTAACATACAAAGCTATGTCAAACCCAGAGCTGCTGGACATGCTCCACTTGAGGAAATCCCAATCCCTCCGAGCTACATGCTCATAGAACCTAAACATTGTCACCACAATAAACAGAACATGCTGGAGGGATAAATTCCTGTCTTAGAGACTTCCCATACTCTGGAGCAAACTACCTATCTATATCAAACAAAGCTCCTCATTAGCACTCTTCAAGAAAATCTTGATGATTGGATGGGAAATAGGAAATTCACCCCAGGGATCACTTATGTGGCTCTGCTCAACAGTGGCACAGGAAAATAATTTTCTTGGGTGGCGAAAGCCAGGGTACCTTTTTGGCTAGGCTTATATAGGCCCTAGGGCCAATAGCCCAGTACCTACCTATGAACCTGTGAATCTATGTTACCCAATGAATAGCTAACTGGTTCACAGAAAGGACTCAGGAACTGAGAACTGGGGAGTCAACCTCTACAAAGAGCCCAGTTACTGGCAAAGTCCCTCAGTGACCAGTCCTGAAACTACTCCTTTTTGGCATCTACTTCACTGTACTCAAGGCCAATGTTTAGGGCCTCTGGCTAACCAAATTTGTAGGCAATTGCAAATTAGCAGTAGTCATACAATCCCCCAATTAAACTTATATTTTCCAGGAAGGGCTGGCACAGACAAATAACTGATGTCAGAGCCATGGACTAAAACTAAATGCCAAGAAATACATAACAACATCCTTGTGGAAGTGAGCGAGCTCTGGTAACTACCACATTGACAATACACCCTAAGAGCCAACCCAATAATGAGGGACTTGGGGACACATGTGGACAGTAATCTAACCTTTGACCATCACTTGTCTAAGGTAGTGAAGAAATCATCCTACGGTGTGCAACTTATAAACAAAGGTATGGCATCTAGGTCCAAGGAGGTTATTGTTCCATTGTATTCAGCACTCATCAGACCTAACCAGGCAAATCAGTAAAAGAATACCAGGCATGAATAACCTGTTCTATGCAGACCGCCTCAAAATCCTGTTCCTGAATTCTGTCTCCTATAGGTTGCTGAAGGGAGATCTATGCCTGGTATACAAGGCATCATCAAACCCCACTCTGATAGACCTCCTGCATATCCACAAAACAAATAGCATCAGAATTGCTGGTGATATAAATAGGACCTATTGGAGAGACAGGTATGTATCCCAGAAACTACCTCTTCTCTGGAACAGGCTCCCCATCCCTGTTAAATAGAGTTCCTCCCTAATCCAATTCAAAAGTAACTTGGACAACTGGATGGGGAACCAGACACAGGCAGCTAATAAATGGTTCATCTCCCAGGCCCCTGCTTGTAAATGTTTCATCTCTCAAGCCCCTCCTTACACTTGTCAAGGGTATCAAAACTTGTGAGAGATATGGGATGCATGGGTAGGCTTAAAAAAGCCCCAGTGGGTATTAGTTTAGTACACACATATGAACCTATGGACCTATGAGCATATAGTGTATCTGACCCGACACTTGCAGCAGCTGGAGAGGCCACAAAAGTTCCTCACCAAAAGGATAAAGGGTCTCAAAAATCTGTCTTATGCTGCCCGACTGAAAGAACTCCAGTTCTATTCAGTCGCTTACCGCTTGCTCAGAGGTGACCTTTGCCTAACATACAAGGCCATGTCAAACCCAGATTTGATGAATATGCTTCACCTCAAAAAATCTAGATCCATCAGAGCCACAAGGGCGGGAGACTTAAACCTTGACATGGCTATTAATAGGACGCTGGAGGGATAGATTCATCACCCAAAGACTCCTATGCTGTGGAACAAAATCCCGTACATGAGGCAGAGCACTCGCTGGCCTTGTTCAAGATAAATCTTGACCAATGGATGGGAGATCGCAGATATACCCCAGGGATTACCTCAGTGTCACTGCTCGACAGAGGCACAGCAAAATAATGGGTATAGTTCCCCATACTAAAGGGGTGGCGTAAGCCACAAAACGATGGGCTAGGCTTGTAAATGCCCTCGGGCAGATAGCCTAGTATGAACTAATGAACCTATGAACCTAGTAACAATAAACGTCAAAGGTTATCTTAGGAGAAAAGTTATGACTTCCAAAGTAAGACATGAGTTTAAACTTACATCTTATTCTACTGATAACAAAAATATTTTATACATGTCTGAGAGCTCAGAACAATCTCAAGGGTAAATAGCATTTACTGTTGATAGTAACAGACATTATTGTGTAGAGAGACAATAGGATTTTTTTTCCTGCAGTGACAGTGAATGATAATAATGTATATTATCAATTAAGGTAGCTGATTTTGCATTGATTTATTAACTAAGCAGGCCCACTGGATACAATTATCACTTTTCATTGATAACCAAGAGGCACTGCCTGATTAAGTGACTTGTTTTAAGTCACACAGAGTGTAACTGGAGGATGACAACATCTGAACTACAGGGAGTAGCTTATTAACATCTTACACGCCTAATCATCTGCAGTCACTGACAGTCAAAACGTCACCATTATGTCCACTAATCACAGAAATATGTATGCTAAATATACTAAGGAAAACTTTGCTGCTGGCCCTGACAACTTATATGATTATTTTGTCAGTAAAGTCAGAACTTACAGTTTATCATGTTTCAATGAGTCCTCATAGCTTGCTTTGTATTGAAGATATGGAGAGAGGTGATTCTGATATCTGTAACCAGGCAGTGTTACATCTGTGATGGAAATAATTACAGGTGTATATGCTATTTTTTCATGTAACATTGGTAAACTCTTTAAAAGGATCCTGCTGTCTGTTATGGCCTTGTATCTGGTAGCACAGCATAGCATATGATACAAATCAACACAGCATTTGTCTCAGGCACTCATGTACTGACAATTTGGTGAATTTCATGGGAATTTGAGAGATGCTCTTGACCAGCATATATACACACCAGTAGATGTAACCTATTTGGATCTTTCAGAAGCATCTAGTTCAGTTCCATACCACCTTATATTGAAGGTTTAGCTTCTATTAGAATGAACAAATATATTTCACTGACAATTCAAAGATGAGGACATTGCTGACTAATTTACATGATGTGATGAATTTAAAGAATTATTTGTACTCCAATAATTCAAAAAGTGTAATGTGATACATTTTGGTGATACAACTAGCATGAACCTCATGCCATATAAATCTAATATGATGCCTACTGTGGGTAACCAGATCATTCGGCAGGAAAGAGGCTGTAAGGATGGTGACACATAGCCATAGAAATCAGGATGATGCCTGTGATGTTAAACTGACCACTTGAGTTAGTAACCTTCTCAGTATGCAAGCATTGAAATGGTCATTGGAATAGCCTGCCCACTGGGTTAACAAATAAGAAAGAAAAAAAGAATTGACAATTTAGTAATATAAAAATAAGGTAATCAATGCTGCACAGAGTTAATAACTCTCTTGGTATGTAGGCATTCAAAGGGGTCTTTGCATCAGCCTGCCTATGGGGTTAAATAAATAAAACAAAAATTCAATAATATAAAAATCAGGTCATTAAGGCGGCACAAAGGACTAGTCAGTGGAAAGATCAGGAAGCATGCTGACAAGCTGTTAGATCAAAAACTGACAGCACACGCCTACATTCTGGTTTGCTACTAAAACCCTGTGGTGCTGATATAAAGGTAATGCTAATCACTCAGAAGAGCTTTACTTTAGCACCTGCCAGATTGCCACAGGGGCATTGAAGTTAGCAAGATGGTCATGGCAGCATCATCCGAAGGGAGAACAATCTAATTCTAAATGTTTTTAAAGTCTTCATGGAAATAAGGGACTTTAAACCAGCGGTAGTGAGTCATGAAAAATAAATAGACGTGCAAAAACAGCTTTATTGAGTTTGCCCTGCTGATATATGTTATTAAGTTGCAAGAAGCTACATGAGTCATGAGAGGGAAAACCAACCTCAATGCTGCGTTAAAGTTTTTTATTGCTAAACTCTGGGCAACCCATACCTGTCAACCATCAGATCGACTGTCACTGCCCTGCCATTTGTTCCCCAACATTACTATAAATTTGAATTATAACAGCATTTATGTTGTCCACATTGTGCTGTTACAGCCATTATAATAACATCATTCTGTAATTCCAAGGGCATACATCTGACCACTTTGATAATATTTATTACTGAGACAATCACATAGCAAGCATACATAACTTTCTTATTCTGACTTCAATGCTTTTCTCACATGGGGTGAAAGATGCGTCTTCAGAGCCACTGCAATCTTGTTATGTATAACGATCACTCTATGTGCTACATTATATCACTCAACCTCTTAGAGCAAAAAATCTAGACAAACCCTAAAATGACGGGGGGGGGGGATAGGGACAGATTTTAAATACTGTTCTTACAAACTTAGAAAGTTGATAAAATAATAGGCTTTGCATTAGCATGAATTTTCTGAAGGATGTGGAGTTTTAAACTCAAATATTTGTCATTATTTAATTACTTCAGTCCTCAGCTATTTGCCAGAAAGATACAGATTTTAGGAGGAACACACCAAAAATATGAGGCAAAAATCTGGACATTCTGTGAAAATCTGTACAGTTGAGAGGTAACACAATGTCACCTAAACTATTTCTCATAATCACCTCTATGTCTTTGTTTTTTTATTAGTACTACTCTATGTCTCTTTAATAACATTCTGCTGAAACTCTGTGAATACTACCATCTGCTACTCCTGCCGTTAAAATTAACATTTCTCCACCTGTTCACCTTCTTTATCTGATATTATATCATATAAATCAGTGTCCATATATCTTATATTTTCCTTTATCAGTTTAGGATCCAGCCCTGTGGGGAACATTATAATTTATATAAAATATCCTTTGCATTCATACATAACATATTACGCACTCAAGGTCATCTATTTTACATTGTTTGGCAGTCTGTATAATGACCCTGTTTTGACCAAAACCTCATCTCATCCACTCATCAGTATCACATATAGGCAATAAGAAAACCTAGCATTACTCCTTTAATCATAAATATTTGTTCGATATGTCCAATATAGTAAAAACAAAACACAACAAACCAAAGGACGAAGAGTCCAAGTGAAGTAGCTGGAGTGGACTCACAAGTTCATATGAGTTGCTAATAGAAGACTCAACTGAACTATAACAAAATCCACTTTATTCACTCCAATAAGACAAAATCCACAGAGGCTATACCCAAAGGATAAGCGCTTTTGTTATACTTCGAGTCTCCTATTTGTAACTCGTATGAACTCATGAGTGGGTCTAATCCAGCTACTTCACTTGCATTATTTGTCCTTCGATATGTCCAATATCACTATCTTACTCAGTTAACAAAGCACAATTAGTATGCCTGGTAGATTCCTTTATATACATAAATCTGCCCCTTTCTGTATATAATCAATCAGTAAACACTACACTGTGCCCACCAGTACAAAGCAATTCAATTAAAGGTCCTTAATAATACAAACCATAATGGAAAATGCTCATCCTAGCATGAAATCATCATCATCATCCTCATCCTCAATCCCCATCCTTTACATGCAGTTGGGGTATCATATCAACTGTTGCCAACCCCTGGTTTTCTGTTGTTACAATTTTTCATCATGTTTATACTTAATTATACCTAACAGCCTTCAGAATTTACTCCCATTATTTATATTGCTGCCTCCATATCTATATTTCACTCTAGATCATTTTGCTTTAAGTTCAGTTTAATCTGTACTCCTTGACAACTGAGCTTAAATGCTAATACCATTATATCTATTTACTTATATAGGAGAAATGCTAATACCATCTGTGACAATGTAAGTTACTGTCAGCTACGCCAGGAGAAGTAGTGCAGTGGATATGTAACACATATGCCAGCACGCCTAGCTCAAATTGTGTAAAAAATTATATGTCATTTGTATATTAAACTGATTTGCACAGATGCTTGTGTTTAAAAACGTATTTGTAAAGTTGCTTGTGTTAAAAATCCAAAACTGAGGACCAATGCGAACACAAACCAATAACCAGCAAACGCACTGTATGAGGAAAACGAAACACCGGAGAGCGAGCTTAAATAAAAACTGTTTATTATTAACAAATACAAACGTTAAACGCTTAACGAATCGCCATGTTTTTCGCCCAACACATCCAGACTTCATTAGACAACACCATAATTACAAATTAACCTTTATATATCCTCCACAAACATTTGAATTATCCAATCGCATCTAGAGTTCAACTCATTAATATATATTCCTACTGTTTAATCCATCACACTAATCTCATTTTATATCACTTGAACTTCTACACTTTCTTGAATATGTTAAAAACGTCACTTGTAAATATAAATCTAAAAAATAAAAATGAAATTTACATCATAAACTAAATATAATTTGATATAATTTAGATCCAGTGTTTTACATATAAATATATATATATATCGTACACCATATATAAAAATATACTAAATCAACCATATTTTAAATAAAATACTACCACCAAGTGGTCAAAAGGAAAATTGCAAAATTGCAAATACATAACAACAAGACATTTGGTAATATATTAATTATAAAACATATTAAAATGTATAAAATGTAATATGAAGTAATATAAAGCGATGTTAGACAATAACTTGCACTGTATATTAAATATAAAATATTAAATATTTTAAATATTTTAAATACATATAAATATTAATGTTAAAAATATTTTTTAAGAAATCCTATATAACCATACTTGTGAAATATAAATCATAAAATGAACATCCTAAAATTAAATCTTAAAATTGGCCATTGACATAAAATATTTGCATGCATGTTTATATGTTTTCATAGTCTATCTGCCCTCATTCTAAGAACAGGTGCAAGGGAAATATTATCATTAAGACCTGGGAATTTATTAGCCTCCAAAATAATCTGCCAATATAATTCCCAATATTCAATTTTACTTTCCCATAAGCTCCCTCTTTCATCTTTTTGAACTTCTTCAATAATGAAAAACTTGTATTTCGCTAGGGGACATATTAACGTGTGTCTATACAAAGCATTCCCTTCTTTTTTATTTTTTATATCATTGATATGTTAATAAACTCTCCTTTTTATCTTTCTCTCAGTTTTACCAACGTAAAAACCAGAACATACCCCACATGTAGCAATATATATAACACTGTAAGAGTCACATCTACTATGTATTTTACCTACAATTTCTTTTCCCCTTGATTCAATCACTGTATCTGCCATCCATGGGCACTGTGCACACATCCCACACGGGGTATGTGCCCTTTATTGTCATCGTCTTCTTTTTTACTATTTTATTCCGAGCCATCAACCAATCTTTAATATTTCGTCCTCTTCTATATATGATTTTCAAAGGTTCTTTATATTTTAACCCTAAATCAGTAAGTTTAATGAATTTGTCCCATTCTTTATCAAATATTTTTTGAATTATCCATGAATCTTCACTAAAATCAGTAAGAAATGCCTGATTAAATCATTTCTTTCTACCATCACTAAAATCTATTACCTCAACGCTATTACTTCCTTCATTATTTTCCAAATTTGGTAATCCTTTACCTAATATTGGTTCAAATCTGCTTTTTCTACCTTCAATAACTTCATATTTAATACTATTACAAAATTCCAAAGGATAACCTCTTTCTAAAATCATTTGAGTCAAAAATTCACATTCGTCACCAAAATCTTTATCATCTGAAGTCATTCTTGATATTCTAACAAATTGACCTTTTACTATACTTTTTTTCTGATGGAGGGGATGTCCACTAGTATAATGCAAATATGAATTAGAGTATGTTTTCTTCCTAAATATTTTTGACTTAAAGTGATTCCTAACTTTACCAAACAAAGATTGTAGTGCAAAACACCAATATACCTTCGGTTCCACAAATGAGCGTAACACTTCCAGTAGACACCACGTAAAATCTTTCAAACCTAAAGTTTAATCCACATAATGCCAAAACATGAAATACAAACGGAAAAACACAAGGACATGATAAACACGACTTCCCAGTGCTGTAGTAGTGCTAGATGGAATAATCAAAACATCTCTAACTTAGCACCGGAGGACATAAAAGACGCCAATAGCAGTTTAGCGCTTTCAACCAAAAAATACTGGTCTTCCTCAGAACTGCGTATGTAAGCAATCTACCAGTTTATAAAAACTTGTTGGCGCCAAAAATTGTAACCCGCCTTAAAGGCGCAACACCAAAAAACACATAATATACAATAATGTAATATATAATGTAATGTATAATAATACCCGCTTGTTTTGCACTCAAACATTGATATATTAAAATTAAAATCACACATATTGCTCTACCGATAAAAAGTAGTTGTATCTAAAAAGTTACAACAACACTACAATAAATTAAACAAGTTATATTAAACCTAGTGTGTGAAAAAGTCATAAATGTACTCATAAATATGCTCATGAATATACCACACTAATAATTAATTGTTAATTATTAATTAAGTGGACTAATCCTATGAAATAAATATATAGAGGTATAAAATGTATATGGGCTAATGCTATTAAGGAAATATAAATAAGCAAGTTGATTCAATTGAAATAAAATAAACTAATAAAGCCAGTGTTACACAGACCATGATGAATATAAATTAATATAAGTAATAATATATAAAAAATATAAATAATGTGAATAATAAATGTAATGTATTAAACTGAAAATTATTTATAAAATTATATAAAGCAAAATTTTGTGTATTGATATAAATTTCTTGATAGTGATACACTTTATAAATTGACAACCAATTGACATTACAAACTGAAATAGATTAAAATTAATTAAATAATTATGTATTGTGTATTGCATACCAATATTTCAAAAACAGTTAAAAAATTGTATTAAAACCATTGTCTAATAGAAAAAAATATATATAAATACATATACACAATATATATTAATTATAAATGTTAAAAATGTGTACGTAATCTTGCCATAAAACATGTGTTGTAAATTATATAATATGGGGACTTTTTCAAAAAGTATAATAGGTGATGGTTGAACAAACAAGTACTGAAAAATATGTGTATATATTAATCATCATATTTCATCCATAATATGTAGTGGCAAAGACTCAGTTGTTAAAGCCTCATAATCTATATCAGGAAATAAGTATATAGACTATAATAATAAACTTTTAGTTGATATACTATCGTTAAGTCCCGGTGGACTGGTGGCATCTAAATACAATTGCCACCATGCCTCCCTGAATGCAAGCAATCCCCTTACGTCACCACCCCTGGGATTACTAATGATTTCTTCCAATATTGCAAATTTAAATGTATGTTCTACACCTTGTAAATGAACGTGTCTATACAAAGCATTACTTGAATCCTTCATCCTAATACTACATAAGTGATTGTATATACGTTTTTTCAGACTACGTTCAGTCCTCCCTACATAAAATGCCTCACATGTATCACATTTCGCTAAATAGATAACTTGTTTGGTATTACAGTTTCCTTTTTTACATGTGATCAAACTTTTGTGTCCATTATGGAGTAAAATTTTATTGTCACAATACATAAATTTGCAATAGTTGCAGAAACCACACTTTCTACTACCTGTATAGGAACTGTGTTTCCTACTATCCTCTATATGATACTCTAATAACTTTTTCATATTATACCCCATCCTATATACAAACTTTGGTTTAGTACCCAATATATTGACTAAATGCTGGTCACTACTTATCAAATACCAAAACTTGAATATAATTTGTTTAATTTTATCAGTCCCAACATTATATAGTATAATACAAGCCCTTAAATAACTAGGACCCACTCCAGCATTATTCAAATTAGGAACAATTTGAATATCTCCTGAACCCAATAGTGGTTTGTACCTGGTACCCCACTGGTCTATTATGTATGACATAACCTCATCCATCATACATTCAGGATACCCTCATTGTGAAAAATACCTTTTAATTAGTAATAATTCCTTTTCCATATCTACCACCTCAGATACCATTCTCGCGGCTCTAATACATTGTCCTTTAAAGACATTGTATTTAACCTTAGGGGGATGACAACTGGTGTAATCCAAATAATTATTGGAAAAAGTAATTTTCCTGTAAATTTTGGAACTCACCTTCCCATCTTTGTGTGTTACAAGAGTATCTAAGTATGGTAAACAAGTTGTATCTATAGCATGCGTGAACTTCAAGTAGTCACTACTATGATTGATGAAATCTATAAAAGCTAGCAATTCTTCCTCGCTTCCTTGCCATAGCAAATACAAATCATCCAAGAATCTGGAGTAATAAATTACCTTAGAAAAATATGGGCTCTTAAATAACACCTCATCCTCCCAGTTAAGCATAACAAGATTGGCATAAATGGGGGCGCAAGCCGCCCCCATCGCTACGCCTCTAGTTTGCCTAAATAACTCACCTTCAAAAAATATGAAGTTGTTATCTAAGACCAGGGACATCATTTCAGTTATTAGACAAATAGTGTCCCATTCTAAATCTGTATGTCTTCTCAAACTGTTGGTGAAAGCCTCTAGGCCCTCTTCTTTAGGAATACATGAGAACAAATCAATCACATCTATAGTGATTATATATTTAGAAGTGGTGTTCTCAATAAAAGAAACTGGATACATAGAGAGGAAACACCACGAATCCTTCACCATGTGTGGAATGAGGGTATAAATATTTTTCAATATTGTATCTATTAACTTCCCCATTTTGAAAGACTTCAAGTAACTACCCGAGACTATAGGTCTCAGGGGAGGGTCGTTTGTATCTTTGTGAGTCTTAGGAATCCCTACCATTGTAGCTAACTTAGGATGTTCAACTTTAATAAAGTTGTATATCTCATTAGTAATTCTACCATCAAGTAAATACTCTTCAATATAAGAATCAATCCTACGATAAGCAATGTGTAGTTCATTCCTGGAAATTGTTTCATAATTCCCTGTATTGTGTAATATATCATAAATTTTTTGTATGTATATCATGTTATCATATATTGCAATGCCCCCCCCCCCCTTTATCGGGTTTCATAATTCTTATAGAATTATTACCTCTCATAGATTGAAGTAGTCCTATCTCTTCCAATGTCAAATTGTTAAACTCTTTCACCTTCTTAAGTTGGTTGTACTCACTGTAAATTTCTCTAGTTACAACCTTATCAAAAGTGTCAATTATGGGGTGATTTGGAGGTGTAAACTTACTCCTGATAGACAAATTTGGACCAATTATATTGTCACCATCATTTTTATTTACTTTCTTAATATTTTTTTCTTTAAAAAAGACTTCTAAATTAATTTTCCTGATGTATTTCTTGAAATCTATCAATACATCGGTTAATGTAAATTTAGGATTGGGTATAAATTTCATCCCCTTCTCAAATAAACTAAAATGGACTTTGTTTATTTGCAAGTCTGTGTAATTATATATGTTGAAATGTCGATAGGAAAAAACTTTCCCTTTAACTACGATCTCATTTTCATCGTCATTCATAATTACGCCATGATTACTGTCCCCTAGATGGGTAGTGTGTGTAGCTGCTGTATTCACTACGTTCTGATTACTGGTTAATATCGGTAATAAGACGGACCCACCCTCTGATTCCCTCTGACAAATGTCCTTTGACCCTTTCTCTGATAAGGGGGATTGTTGTCCCTCAAGTGTGTCTGAAAATCCCGTTGGTTATAATGTTCTGTGTGGGCATCATCTCCTAACATTACCTCTTGATCAAAAGTACTACCCACTTTGTGTTGTCCACCAACATTATTTCATTTTTTAGGCCACACATAAGCTAATTGTTGATGGTATTGTTCTCTATCTCTCTTAATTTTATCATATTTCCTCTTACATAAGGTGGATGCCCATTTACCAGCTTCAGAATATTGCTTGTTATATAGTTTTTCCCAATATTTGAACAGTAAATCATTCACTATCTGAGTGTTTAAAACTTCCACTTCGTGAATTAACTTGCTTAATCTCTCATCATAATATTTCATTAATAAACTAATAAAATTAAAACCACATGCATCAAAAAAACTATTAAATTCCTTTTTGCCCAAGTCAGTCAAATCTATACCCAAAGGTAGTTTAAAAAATCTTAACCCTTTAGGAACGATCTTATCATCTAAACATTTCTGTAAATACATATTGTCCACCTTAAGTCCATTGATAGTTTTCAGTTTCTTCCCTAATAAATAAATCGATGATTTCAAACAGACAGTCTCATTCTTATTACTTCCATCTTGTGTGTGAACAACTTTGTCCGACCCTTCAACATTATCAACAATGAAGTCAAATGAAAGAAATTTGTTGAATAAATCAGAGCTGTCCGTCCTAGCATTAGGACCAACCACAGATGGTAAAGGTTGCTTGTGCTTGTGAAAACAATTATCTTTATGTTCTAATTTGCTAGCAGTAACAGTTGAATATGTTCTAGTAGGTGGCATTCTTTTAGGTTTGGTACCTGTCCTCTTAGCCTCAAGGTCGTAATCATATAATGAAAAGTCAAACGTAAAGTCAGAAATATTAATGTTACTGCTCGATAACGGTGCAGTGATATCCAATCTATGTTGGCGACTGTTGTGCCTTGATCTTTGACCATTAGGTATGTCAAGACTTTCAGAGGAATGCTCGCCAACATGATCAGAATGTATCTCATTGCAGCCATTATAGTTGTTCCGGTCATTGTCATTGTTCATACATGGTGGGGCAGCTTGCCCCTTCTTAGTAGAATTGAGCAAAGCTAAACCAGGAACAGTATGGCATGGTATACTAGGTTGAGAATTGGCTATATTGCCTAAATTACCATAGTTGTTGTGCTGTGCTAACTGCAAAACAAGCTGGTTGGGTTCTGTAACCCCCGACAAAAGTCTAGAAACAAGTGCAGTCAAATGTTTAACTTCACCTTTTAATTCACACAATTCGGAGTGAAGTCCTTCCAAGTTCCGTATGCCATCCAAAATTTATATCAATACACAAAATTTTGCTTTATATAATTTTATAAATAATTTTCAATTTAATACATTACATTTATTATTCACATTATTTATATTTTTTATATATTATTACTTATATTAATTTATATTCATCATGGTCTGTGTAACACTGGCTTTATTAGTTTATTTTATTTCAATTGAATCAACTTGCTTATTTATATTTCCTTAATAGCATTAGCCCATATACATTTTATACCTCTATATATTTATTTCATAGGATTAGTCCACTTAATTAATAATTAACAATTAATTATTAGTGTGGTATATTCATGAGCATATTTATGAGTACATTTATGACTTTTTCACACACTAGGTTTAATATAACTTGTTTAATTTATTGTAGTGTTGTTGTAACTTTTTAGATACGACTACTTTTTATCGGTAGAGCAATATGTGTGATTTTAATTTTAATATATCAATGTTTGAGTGCAAAACAAGCGGGTATTATTATACATTACATTATATATTACATTATTGTATATTATGTGTTTTTTGGTGTTGCGCCTTTAATGGCGGTTTACAATTTTTGGCGCCAACAAGTTTTTATAAACTGGTAGATTGCTTACATACGCAGTTCTGAGGAAGACCAGTATTTTTTGGTTGAAAGCGCTAAACTGCTATTGGCGTCTTTTATGTCCTCCGGTGCTAAGTTAGAGATGTTTTGATTATTCCATCTAGCACTACTACAGCACTGGGAAGTCGTGTTTATCATGTCCTTGTGTTTTTCCGTTTGTATTTCATGTTTTGGCGTTATGTGGATTAAACTTTAGGTTTGAAAGATTTTACGTGGTGTCTACTGGAAGTGTTACGCTCATTTGTGGAACCGAAGGTATATTGATTCCTAACTTTAATTAATGTCACATCCAAGTAATTCATCTCATTAATTCCAATTTCATACGTAAATTTTAAGAAATCAGTAGAATTATTTATATATTGTATGA
>NC_056733.1:966360195-966380744 GCF_019279795.1 Protopterus annectens | reverse complement strand
TTTATTTAAAAAAGGGGGTTTTGGACAGTTTTTCCATCTCTTTCAACTTTCTGGATTACAAGCTCGCATTTGTGCTTGTTTTCTACCTTTCCTGTAGCTAGTCTAGTCCAGACGAAAATTTGCTGTATCTGGGACTATCTGTAAGCTTTTGAGCCCCCAAAGCCTTTCTGTGTTGGAGGGAAGCCTTCTAGCTTATCTGTGGGAGTGGTAAGCACTAGGTAGCCTATCTACCACAAGAGTGGTTTCTGGACCAGAAATTGTAGTTTGTCGGCCGTTTGGCAGTTTTTCAATCTCTTTCAACTTTCTGTATTACAAGCTTGTGTTTGTGCTTGTTTTCCACCTTTCCTATAGCTAGTCTAGTCCAGATAAAAATTTGCTGTATCCGGGACTGCTTGTAAGCTTCTGAGCCTCCAAAGCCTTTCTGTGTTGGAGGAAAACTTTCTAGCTTATCAATGGGAGGAGTAAACACTAGGTAGCTTATCTACCACAAGACTGGTTTCTGGCCCAGAAATTGTAGTTTATTGGCCGTTTGGCAGTTTTTCCATATCTTTCAACTTTCTGGATTACAAGCCTGCATTTGCTTTTGTTTCCCACCTTTCCTGTAACTAGTCTAGTCCAGATACACATTTACTGTATCCAGGACTGTTTATAAACTTCTGAGCCCCACAAGCCTTTCTGTGTTGGAGGGAATCCTTCTAGCTTATCTGTGGGAGTGGTAAGCACTAGGCAGCCTATCTACCACAAGAGTGGTTTCTGGCCCAGAAATTGTAGTTTGTTGGCCGTTTGGCAGTTTTTCCATCTTTTTCAACTTTCTGGATTACAAGCTTGTGTTTGTCCTTGTTTTCCACCTTTCCTGTAGTTAGTCTAGTCCAGATAAAATGGTGTATCTGGGACTGTTTATAAGCTCCTGATCCCACGAAGCCTTTCTGTGTTGGAGGGAAGCCTTCTAGCTTATCTGTGGGAGTGGTAAGCAGTAGGTAGCCTATCTACCACAAGAGTGGTTTCTGGCCCGGAAATTGTAGTTTGTTGGCCGTTTGGCAGTTTTTCCATCTCTTTCAATTACAAGCTCGTGTTTGTGCTTGTTTTCCACCTTTCCTGTAGCTAGTCTAGTCCAGATAAAAAATTGTTGTATCCGGGACTGTTTGTAAGCTTCTGAGCCCCCAAAGCCTTTCTGTGTTGGAGGAAAGCCTTCTAGCTTATCAATGGCAGGAGTGAACACTAGGTAGCTTATCTCCCACAAGACTGGTTCCTGGCACAGAAATTGTAGTTTATTGGCTGTTTGGCAGTTTTTCCATATCTTTCAACTTTCTAGATTACAAGTCCACATTTGCGCTTGTTTCCCACCTTTCCTGTAACTAGTCAGGTCCAGATACACATTTGCTGTATCCAGGACTGTTTATAAGCTTCTGAGCCCCACAAGCCTTTCTGTGTTGGAAGGAAGCCTTCTACCTTATCTGTGAGAGTGGTAAGCACTAGGTAGCCAGCCTATCTACCACAAGAGTTGTTTCTGGCCCGGAAATTGTAGTTTATTGGCAGTTTGGCAGTTTTTCCATCTCTTTCAACTTACTGGTTTAAAAGTATGGATTTGCACTTGTTTCCTATCTTTCCTGTAACTAGTCTAGTCCAGATACAGTTTTGCTGTATCCAGGACTGTTTGTAAGCTTTTGAGCCCACCAAGCATTTCTGTGTTGGAGGGAAGCCTTCTAGCTTTCAGTGGGAGTGGTAAGCACTAGGTAGCCTATCTATGACAAGAGTGGTTTCTAGCCTCGAAATTGTAGTTTATTGGCTGTTTGGCAGTTTTTACATCTCTTTCAGCTTACTGGTTTAAAAGCCTGGATTTGCACTTGTTTCCCATCTTTCCTGTAACTAGTCTAGTCCAGATACAGATTTGCTGTATCCAGGATTGTTTATAAGCTTCTGAGCCCCCCAAATCTTTCTGTGTTGGAGGGAAGTGTTCGAGCTTATCAGTAGGAGTGGTAAGCACTAGGTAGCCTATCTACCACAAGACTGGTTTCTGGCTCAGAAATTGTAGTTTATTGGCTGTTTGGGCAGTTTTTCCATCTCTTTCAACTTTATGGTTTAAAAGCCCATGTTTGTGCTTGTTTCCTACCTTTCCTGTAACAAGTCTAGTTCAGATACAGATTTGCTGTATCCAGGACTGTTTGTAAGTTTCTGAGCCCACCAAGCCTTTCTGTGTTGCATGGAAGCATTCTAGCTTATCGCTGGGAGTGGTAAGCACTAGGTAGCCTAGCTACCACAAGATCCAGGTACAGATTCTTAGTTTTAGCACTTGAATTTGCTTATTCATGCTCAGCACTTGCTCAGAACTTGTTAGCATTAAATAATATACAAATTACTACAGCACTCAACCTTCCTCTTTACCCAGAGGAAAACAGTTTTTGTACTTACTTTCCTCACTTGCTTAGGGAAAAACAGCTCTTATAGTCACTTTCCTCACTCGTCTAGAGGAAAGTAGTTTTTTATTCAGGCATGTCCAAGGCTCAGCTCCTAGTGTTCTTTCCTGACTATCAGATGAATCTGGGCATCTTGAGGCAATGTAGCAAGAATCCCAATGGCAACACCCAGATCTGCTCTGGTTTTACAGCACAATGGCATGAAAATTACAGAACCAACGGATATTGCCAACATCCTGGCAGATAGGTTCAGTGTTATCTTTAACCCCCTCTCACCCCCTAAAGGGCCCATATCTATACAGGAACAATGCAGAGTCCCTGTAATCACATCTATGCAGGTAAAAGCTGCACTCTCTAAAACCAAAAACACAGCAACCATGGGACAGGGCAACATCCCAGGCTGCGTTTTACATGAACTTCAGAATGAACTGGCTCCCCACCCAAACAACATGTTCAATCATAGTCTAACATCAGGCTTTGTGTCTACTGAATGGTGCACAGCAACAGTTATCCCACTCCACAAAGGGGAAGCCACCACTGATCCTGGGAACTATCGCCCTCTTCGCCTGACGAGCCTGGTCTGTAAGGCTATGGAATGTATCATCATGGAACTCATAAAGACATTGGTAACCTCCAAACTCTGGACCCCACCCAGTTCAGGTTTGTGAAAGGCAGATCATGCCTTCTGAACCTGATCGACTTCTTTGAGGCAGTCACCAAAGCTGTATACGAGGGTAAGGTGGTTCACACAGCCTATCTTGACCTTGCCAAGGCTTTCTGCACCATCCCCCATTCTGGAATTATAGCTAAACTCACTAAACTAGGTATAAATCCCTACATCACAAGATGGGTTTCCAACTACCTCACTGACAGAACACACACTGTAAAAGTTTCAGATTCCAAATCTGACTTCAAACCAGTGACAAGTGGAGTACCACAGGGTTCAGTTTTGGGACCTCTCCTGTTTGGTATCTACTTCTCTGAAGTGCAGGCTAACACAGAAGGCCTTTGGCTAATGAAGTTTACAGATGACTGCAAACTAGGAGCCATAGTCAAGTCCCCAAATGATGTGGACATCCTACAGAAGGGCCTCACTGAGACAGATGCCTGGTGTCAGAGGCATAGCCTCAAGCTCAATGCCAAATAGTGCATTATCATCCCCTTTGGTAAAAACTCTGTACCCATGAACTACCACATAAACGACAGTCTACATAATGCTGAATGTGTGATAAGAGACCTTGGGACTCAGGTGGACAGTAGTCTCTCCTTTGATAATCACATCACCACAGTAGTCAAGAAATCCTTCTATGTGGCACACCGCATCCAAAAGGGTTCTCATCCAGGAAAAAAGAGGTCATTGTTTCCCTCTACTTGGCATGCATTAGACCCCCTTTTGAAATGTACCACACAAGACATCTGCAGCAGCTGGAAAGGCCACTGAAGTACCTCACAAAGAGGATTACTGGCCTCAAACATATGTCCTATACTGACTGCCTCAAAAATCTCCAACTTTACTCTGTAGCATATCTCCTACTCCAAGAAGATCTCTGCCTAACATATAAAACTATGTTAAACCCAGAGCTGTTGGACATGCTACACCTAAAGAAATCCCAATCCCAAAGAGCTACACACTCTAGGTACCTAAACATTGTCACCACAATAAACAGGATATGCTGGAGGGCTAGATTCCTGTCTCAGAGACTTCCTATACACTGAAACAAGCTACCCATCTATGTCATGCAAAGTTCCTCATTAGCACTCTTCAAGAAAAATGTTGATGAGTGGATGGGAGAAAGGAAATACACCCCCGGGATCACTTCTGTGGCTCTGCTTGACAGGGGCACAGGAAATTAACTTTCTTGTGTGGCATAAGCCAGGGAACCTTGCTGGCTAGGCTTACTTAGGCCATTGGGCCAATAGCCTAGTACCTACCTATGGACCTATGAATCTATGAACATCTTTGAGAAAGTCACTAAGGCCATGAATGAGGACAAAACAGTACACACCACCTACCCTGACCTGGACAAACCATTTGACACAATTCCCCACTCAGGTAAATAAACTCACAAAACTAGGTGTAAATCTCTATGTCACCAGATGGTTAGCCAATTGGCTCAATGACAGGACACATATGGTTAAAGTGGATGATTCCAGTTCCAGCAAGAGTCCAGTTAATAGTGGTGTGCCACTGGGTTCAGTGCTGGGACCAATCCTGTTTAGAATATACATCATGGATGCACAGGCTGGTGTGGAAGGCCTCTGGATGACAAAGTTTGCAGACAACTGCAAGCTGGAGCCAATCACTGAATCTCCCAGTAACAGATATATCCTTCTGGGGGTCTAAATTAGGCAAATGTTTGGTGTCAGAACAGCATCCTGAAACTAAATGTGAAGAAATGCATTATCGTACCATTTGGGAAATCCATTACCCCTACAAACTACAACATTAACAACACATCCATAATGATAGACTCAGTGGTGAGGGATCTAGGTACACAGATAGAAACTAGCCTGAACTTTGTATATCATGGGTCCACAGTGATTAGGAAGTCTACTATGTGGCAGAACTTTTAAGTAAAGGCATGGCATCCAGATTCAGATAAATTATAGTAATTTTGTACACGGCCCTCATTAGACCAATAACTGATGCTCTATTTGAAATGTACTTGACTAGGCAGTTACAACAGCTGAAGTGACCTCAGAGGTTACTCATTAAGAAAATACTGGATACTAACGTGTCCAAAGGAGATAGACCTGAAACCTTTTACTCTGTCTCTTATCGACTATTAAAAGGTGACCTATGACTGACCTACAAGGCACCCACAAATCCAGCCTTGATGGAGCTGCTATATATCCTCAAGGCAAACAGTATGTGGGCCTGCTGTTCTAGGGATCTAAACTAAGTTAGTGAGTCAAACAGAACATGATGGAGAGACAGATTTGTGTCTCAAATATTGCCCCTGTTTTGGAATAGGCTTCCTATTCATGTTAAACAGAGACCTTCCCTGGCTGTCTTCATGGCCAATCTGGACTGATGAATGGGGAATCATAAATGCACACCTGGGGTGGTGCCTAAGTCCCTTATGAATAGGGGCAATCTGTAAAAATCTAAATACACAAGGAATATATACAAATCCATGCCATCCTCCTGTCCTTAGAAGCCATATACTAGGTAAAATTGTATTATATTAGCTAGGCTTGTAAACCCTTTTCAGACATTATCCTAGTCATCTCCTATGGACATATGAACCATGACAGTCAAGACAATAGGCCTAACTTCATCTTCATCTCTGATCTTTTTCCCCTGAAAATATCCTGTATTTTAGACACATTAGTAAGAGTGGAAATCAGATAACTGATGCCTATATCAGATTTTCTGTTGGGTAGGAAGGCACACCTTTGACATAATACTATACTATGATTATTTGTGTCATGGTTATTTCATCACTGTTAGTATTCAGTGACATTATTTATCCTCTGATTTATAGTGTGTTTTGTAATATGTAATAATATTCCAGTATAAACAATGACTACTGTTAGCTACTGAACTGTAGTAAGTACATGGGCTCATGCTCAATTCAAAAGGTATCTTTTAAGTATCTTTTAAGTAGGGGTTCAAGGTTTGCTGGATTTCTGATTTTGTGCATGTGTTTGTATCTGAATTTATCTTTGGCACCAAAGGGATGGAACAGCTTACACAAGTATGCATAAGGAATGTATTCATATCCAAAATACTCACTGATATAAAAACTTAATAATAATTAACTTAACGAAAGGTAAAAATAATCTTTCTCAGAACATTAGAGTATGATCTTTGCTGGCTTATAAGACATCCAGGAAGGCCTTTTATCCTTATGCTTTCACAATAGTGAGCTTTCAGTGAAGAAGTTATCTCTCTGTTTGCCTCTCTCCCTCTCTCTAGATAATATATATGCATGTCTCTCTCTCTCTCTCTGTATATATATAATATAAATATATATATATATATATATATATATATATATATATATATATATATATATATATATATATATATATGTATATAAATATATATATATGGATTCACTTCAGAAGACTGAAATCTCACAGTCTCGAATCCCATAAGACTGACACCCAAAATCCTGAAAACTCAAAAGACTGCATCTCAAAAGACTAAAAACAGACAGGATACAGACACTGACTATATTCCAGTACAAGGATACAGTGAATCAAATACAAGACAGACCATATTACTTTCCAACTGGTATGAGCAGGGGGACAAGCCCCCCTACACCCAACATGTTGGGGGGGCTGTGCCCCCACATCCCCTGCTACTTAAATTTATCAACTCCGAGATGGCACTCCACAGAACAAAATGGCAAACATACCATTATATGTTTCATGACTGCCTGTTGTAATCTTAGTAATGTTCCCTTCTAACTTGCTATACTACAACATAACTCACATTAGTGTAGTATATATATATGGGTCTACTTCAAAGTATCAAAACACCACATCGATGAAGACCATATTATCTAGATGACATTGTCAAATGTACATAACATTGAACACCTGGAACTGTGAAACCTAACCCCGGAAATAGAACCACTTGGACACCAGGACAAAAAAACAAACACAGCAGCAAGTAAAGTCATCCAACTAAATGTACCTATTCCAAGATAACACTACAGTGGAGAAAGGGCAAAGTTTGCCATGGTGGCCAAGTGGTTCTCTTCCTGGGGTTCCAGTTGTTCGATGTTATGAGGATTCGTCAATGTCATCTGAATAATATGGTCTTTGATGATGTGGTGTTTCGCTATATATACATATATATATATATATATATATATATATATATATATATATAAATATATATATATATATATATATATATATATATATATATATATAAAAATATATATATATATATATATATATTTATATACTTTTCTTTGTTGAAATATATAAATATATATTTCAACAAAATAAAAAAAAAAAAAATATATATATATATATATATATATATATATATATATATATATATATATATATATATATCATAAAAGCTGTGATTTAGCAGCACAAAAAAAAAACATTTTTGAGTCAGGGAATATATAATGGCACATTGTTCCTGAGGAAGAAAACACAACCTGCATCTTGGAACATTTGACACATTTTTCAGTGGACCATTACTGTAAACACTACTGCAGCACTGAGATAAGGTTATGCCCAACTTAATCTTCCATATTTCTCATTGAATGCCATAGACAAAAGTCATGATTCATTAACTACTACACAACAACATGTAATTTGGTATTCATTATGTGGGAATACATAATATTGAATAGACACAAAAACTATTGCTGAAATAATTGTGCTACGGAGTTACCAGTAAGTGCTCAGTCACCTTTGAATACAGAAAATTTAATCCAACCAAAAGAAACAGCTTCACCTCCTATAGAAACAGCTCCACACCATCACAAAAGCATTTCCACAATGCCGAGATAAAAAATGATGCTTTATTTGCAAAGAATTACAAAAGCCAATGCCACTACAGAGAAACGGTTAAGCGCTTTCACCCATATGATATGGGCTTCTTCAGAACACCATATCTATTCCAAAGACGCCCTATAAAACTTTTTTGGCGCCAAAATCTACTAGTTCAAACATTTCTGTTCTTATGCATTAAAGCAATATTACCTATCTAAATACATCACCCTGTCTATAAAAAGGCATGTACTCAAAATCCTAAAAATATATATAAAGAACTAATAAAACCAATAAAAACACATAGATCTATAAAATACTGGCACTATTACTTGTAATATTTTATTGGAATACATGCCACTATTTAATGTACTCTGCAATCGTTACTATGTTTCCACCCAGCATGAAACTATAACAACAGAAACTGTTGCGAATAATTAGTAACATTCAGCTGTTTCCTAAAAACTACTTGTTAAATAAAAAAACTACTTATTGAATAAAAAAAAAATTTTGCAATGACTGAATGTGAAAGAGTAAAAGGCAGAGGTGTATCTATTTACATAAAGGATAATCTCACCTGAAGGCTGATCAAAAATTTGATATGCCTGAGCTACTCCATGTCCGATCAGCTATGGGAAAAATCCATTACCATACTCTTGCTAGCTACAGATCCCACTTCCTGAACCACTTCATGAAACAGGAAGCCCACACATTATACCTACCATTACTTGAATCACTCACCATACAGCCTAGTATCATACTCATGGGTGATTGTAACTGCCCCTCTTTTAACTGGGAGGCATGGCATACACAACCACTGACATTTAGGCCCAAAGGCTTCTCAACGTTTATGAATTCAAATAGCTTGAAGTAGCTGGTCTGAACTGCCACTAGGGGAACAATTCTCCTAGATCTGGTACTCACAAATATAGGAGAGTGCTACACCACCATGTGTGATATTCTCACTGGTATGATCAGATCACATTGTGATCTTCCTGGAAATTAAAGTAAAACTAGATTCTCCTACAAACCCTAAAAACTTTAAGAACTTTTATAAGACAAACTACCTCCTATTAAGTGAAGGCACAGCTAGATTCCAAGCTCCCCTAAATTCAGAAAATACAGAAACTTATGAAAAGGAGTATAACAAAAGCCATGTGTGGCCACACAAAGAAATACATAGAAATGGCAGCACCAAAATGAAATAAGCCCAAGGTCAAACAACAAAAACAAGCCACCCTGGTGGACCCCTGGTCTTAATAGGTTGTGCAACAAAAGAAAGAAACTCCTTTTCAGAAGTAAGAGTGAATGAGCACAACAGAGCAATAAGTCCCTATTTAGTACAAACAAGTGAATCAGAGGACTAGTAAAGTCCCAGAAAGTAGATGTTGAGGTAAATGTAGCTTCCAAAGCTAAGGATAACCATAACTCATTTTTCAGTTATGTCTGCAGTCTTAATGACAACACCTAAAAATGTGCAGAATTAGTTATAGATGGTATCTCTTACACTCAGACAGTAAATATAGCAAATCTGATTGGTCATAAATTCAGTGCAAATTTTACTTCCCTATCATCCCTGGTTCTTCCCCCAAGAAATACCCTCCACCACTCCTCCACCAATTATCACCAGAGAACAGGTAGCCATGGTATTCTTTAAAGCTATAAGATGGCTTCAGTGGGGTTCAATGATATAGCAGGTTGCCTCTTAAATAGCTTAAATCAGGACCTATCAGGCCTAACAGATTCTCTACTTAGCCACGGCCTCTGGACCAGCTTAGTTCTGATAGAGTGGAGAATATCTACGGTCATCTCTCTGCATAAGGGAGGGCTGTCAACTTACCTGGGAATTTATAGGCCCGTAAGTTGACTAGTCTTATTGGTAAGGCCACAGAAAGAATAATCATGGACCTGATAAAAAGAGACATAGGAAACCTCCAAACACTGGACCTGGCACAATTCATCTTTGTCAAGAGCAGGTCATGTCTACTAAATCTGGTGGACTGTAGTTATTTATTTTTCTATTTAATTGTTTCATAGAATACTGTGGTCTCTCTCTGTCTCTGCAGTCAATGGGGGCTATTGTGTTTTACTTCATTGATATTCAGTGTTAAACTCTTAGCCTAGAGGGCTCCTCTGTATTTATAAGTGTTAGTCACATATCTTTGAATTTATTACTGCTCAATATCTGAATTGTTTGGCTTCTGCTACATACCTACAATTAACTGCATTACTAGCTGAGTTAAGTACAAACTTGCAGTGTTAAAGATTATACTGCATTTTTTTTTATTTTTCTGCGTATTTAATTATTTCATTGGTCTGTGTCTCTCTGTAGTTATTTATTTTTCTATTTAATTGTTTCATAGAATACTGTGGTCTCTCTCTGTCTCTGCAGTTCGTGGGGGCTATTGTGTTTCACTTCATTGATGTTCCATGTTAAACTCTTAGCCTAGACGGTTTCTCTGTATTTATACGTGTTATTCACATATCTTTGAATTTATTACTGCTTAATATCTGAGTAGTTTGGCGTCTGCTGCATACCTGCAATCAACTGCATTACTAGCTAAGTTAAGTACAAACTTGCAGTGCTAAATATTGTACTGCATTTTATTCTATTTTTCTGTATATTTAATTCTTTCATTGGTCTGTGTCTCTCTGTAGTTATTTATTTTTCTATTTAATTGTTTCATAGAATACTGTGGTCTCTCTCTGTCTCTGCAGTTAGTTTCCCACCTGCCCTTCCTGTTCTTGTTATGGTATTCATCTTGGTGGCTTTGGAATTGCCTGCCCCTCCTGTAAATTTGTGTTTGAACACTCCTCTTGGGTCTATCTCATTTGATCACTCAACCAACTACAGTGAGATCATATTTTGACTTCAGACACGCCTACCACTCCCATCTGTTCAACTCTATCCCACCTCTATTCCATTCTAGCATCACTAGCTCATTCTACCTAATACAAAGAGAACATTTGTGAAGGGCAAGCCACTTAGGTCCTTAATTTTGAATAATCTTCTGTTTCTCCTTTCTCCCTTTCCACTTTCTAAAAAAAAAAATTCTAAGCTTGTTTCCTGCCTTTCCTGTAACTAGTTTAGTCCAGCTACAGATTTGCTGTAACCAGGACTGTTTGTAAGCTTCTGAGCCCCCAAAGCCTTTCTGTGTTGGAGGGAAGCCTTCTAGCTTATCAGTGGTAGTGGTAAGCACTAGGTAGCCTATCTACCACAAGAGTGGTTTCTAGCCCAGAAATTGTAGTTTATTGGCCGTTTGGACAGTTTTTCCATCTCTTTCAACTTTCTGGATTACAAGCTCACAATTGTGCTTGTTTTCTACCTTTCCTGTAGCTAGTCTAGTCCAGATAAAAAATTGCTGTATCCGGGACTGTCTGTAAGCTTTTGAGCCCCCAAAGCCTTTCTGTGTTGGAGGGAAGCCTTCTAGCTTATCTGTGGGAGTGGTAAGCACTAGGTAGCCTGTCTACCACAAGAGTGGTTTCTGGCCCAGAAATTGTAGTTTGTTGGCCGTTTGGCAGTTTTTCCATCTCTTTCAACTTTCTGTATTACAAGCTTGTGTTTGTGCTTGTTTTCCACCTTTCCTGTAGCTAGTCTAGTCCAGATAAAAATTTGCTGTATCCGGGACTGCTTGTAAGCTTCTGAGCCTCCAAAGCCTTTCTGTGTTGGAGGAAAACTTTCTAGCTTATCAATGGGAGGAGTAAACACTAGATAGCTTATCTACCACAGGACTTGTTTCTGGCCCAGAAATTGTAGTTTACTGGCTGTTTGGCTGTTTTTCCATATCTTTCAACTTTCTCCATTACAAGCCCGCATTTGCTCTTGTTTCCCACCTTTTCTGTAACTAGTCTAGTCCAGATACACATTTACTGTATCCAGGACTGTTTATAAACTTCTTAGCCCCACAAGCCTTTCTGTGTTGGAGGGAAGCCTTCTAGCTTATCTGTGGGAGAGGTAAGCACTAGGTAGCCTATCTACCACAAGACTGGTTTCTGGCCCAGAAATTGTAGTTTGTTGGCCGTTTGGCAGTTTTTCCATCTCTTTCAACTTTCTGGATTACAAGCTTGTGTTTGTGCTTGTTTTCCACCTTTCCTGTAGTTAGTCTAGTCCAGATAAAAATTTGCTGTATCCGGGACTGTTTATAAGCTTCTGATCCCCCAAAGCCTTTCTGTGTTGGAGGGAAGCCTTCTAGCTTGACTGTGGGAGTGGTAAGCACTAGGTAGCCTATCTACCACAAGAGTGGTTTCTGGCCCAGAAATTGTAGTTTGTTGGCCGTTTGGCAGTTTTTCCATCTCTTTCAACTTTCTGGATTACAAGCTCATGTTTGTGCTTGTTTTCCACCTTTCCTGTAGCTAGTCTAGTCCAGATAAAAATTTGCTGTATCCGGGACTGTTTGTAAGTTTCTGAGCCCTCAAAGCCTTTCTGTGTTGGAGGAAAGCCTTCTAGCTTATCAATGGCAGGAGTAAACAGTAGGTAGCTTATCTACCACAAGACTGGTTTCTGGCCCAGAAATTGTAGTTTATTGGCTGTTTGGCAGTTTTTCCATATCTTTCAACTTTCTGTATTACAAGCTCATGTTTGTGCTTGTTTTCCACCTTTCCTGTAGCTAGTCTAGTCCAGATAAAAAGTTGCTGTATCCGGGACTGTTTATAAGCTTCTGATCCCCCAAAGCCTTTCTGTGTTGGAGGGAAGCCTTCTAGCTTATCTGTGGGAGTGGTAAGCACTAGGTAGCCTATCTACCACAAGAGTGGTTTCTGGCCCAGAAATTGTAGTTTGTTGGCCGTTTGGCAGTTTTTCCATCTATTTCAACTTTCTGGATTACAAGCCCGCATTTGCTTTTGTTTCTCACCTTTCCTGTAACTGGTCTAGTCCAGATACACATTTACTGTATCCAGGACTGTTTATAAACTTCTGAGTCCCACAAGCCTTTCTGTATTGGAGGGAAGCCTTCTAGCTTATCTGTGGGAGTGGTAAGCACTAGGTAGCCTATCTGCCACAAGAGTGGTTTCTGGCCCAGAAATTGTAGTTTGTTTGTCGTTTGGCAGTTTTTCCATCTCTTTCAACTTTCTGTATTACAAGCTTGTGTTTGTGCTTGTTTTCCACCTTTCCTGTAGTTAGTGTAGTCCAGATAAAAGTTTTGTGTATCCGGGACTGTTTATAAGCTCCTGATCCCCCAAAGCCTTTCTGTGTTGGAGGGAAGCCTTCTAGCTTATCTGTGGGAGTGGTAAGCAGTAGGTAGCCTATCTACCACAAGAGTGGTTTCTGGCCCAGAAATTGTAGTTTGTTGGCCATTTGGCAGTTTTTCCATCTCTTTCAACTTTCTGGATTACAAGCTCATGTTTGTGCTTGTTTTCCACCTTTCCTGTAGCTAATCTAGTCCAGATTAAAATTTGCTGTATCTGGGACTGTTTGCAAGCTTCTGAGCCCCCAAAGCCTTTTTGTGTTGGAAGAAAGCCTTCTAGCTTATCAATGGCAGGAGTAAACACTAGGGAGCTTGTCTACCACAAGACTGGTTCCTGGCCCAGAAATTGTAGTTTATTGGCTGTTTGGCAGTTTTTCCATATCTTTCAACTTTCTGGATTACAAGCCCACATTTGCGCTTGTTTCCCACCTTTCCTGTAACTAGTCTAGTCCAGATACACATTTGCTGTATCCAGGACTGTTTATAAGCTTCTGAGCCCCACAAGCCTTTCTGTGTTGGAAGGAAGCCTTCTAGCTTATCTGTGGGAGTGGTAAGCACTAGGTAGCCTATCTACCACAAGAGTGGTTTCTGGCCCGGAAATTGTAGTTTATTGGCAGTTTGGCAGTTTTTCCATCTCTTTCAACTTACTGGTTTAAAAGTATGGATTTGCACTTGTTTCCTATCTTTCCTGTAACTAGTCTAGTCCAGATACAGTTTTGCTATATCTAGGACTGTTTGTAAGCTTTTGAGCCCCCCAAGCCTTTCTGTGTTGGAGGGAAGCCTTCTAGCATTCAGTGGGAGTGGTAAGCACTAGGTAGCCTATCTATGACAAGAGTGGTTTCTAGCCTCGAAATTGTAGTTTATTGGCTGTTTGGCAGTTTTTACATCTCTTTCAGCTTACTGGTTTAAAAGCCTGGATTTGCACTTGTTTCCCATCTTTCCTGTAACTAGTCTAGTCCAGATACAGATTTGCTGTATCCAGGATTGTTTATAAGCTTCTGAGCCCCCCAAACCTTTATGTGTTGGAGGGAAGTGTTCTAGCTTATCAGTAGGAGTGGTAAGCACTAGGTAGCCTATCTACCACAAGACTGGTTTCTGGCTCAGAAATTGTAGTTTATTGGCTGTTTGGGCAGTTTTTCCATCTCTTTCAACTTTCTGGTTTAAAAGCCCATGTTTGTGCTTGTTTCCTACCTTTCCTGTAACAAGTCTAGTTCAGATACAGATTTGCTGTATCCAGGACTGTTTGTAAGTTTCTGAGCCCACCAAGCCTTTCTGTGTTGCATGGAAGCATTCTAGCTTATCGCTGGGAGTGGTAAGCACTAGGTAGCCTAGCTACCACAAGATCCAGGTACAGATTCTTAGTTTTAGCACTTGAATTTGCTTATTCATGCTCAGCACTTGCTCAGAACTTGTTAGCATTATATAATATACAAATTACTACAGCACACAAACTTCCTCTTTACCCAGAGGAAAACAGTTTTTGTACTTCCTTTCCTCACTTGCTTAGGGAAAAACAGCTCTTATAGTCACTTTCCTCACTCGTCTAGAGGAAAGTAGTTTTTTATTCAGGCATGTCCAAGGCTCAGCTCCTAGTGTTCTTTTCTGACTATCAGATGAATCTGGGCATCTTGAGGCAATGTAGCAAGAATCCCAATGGCAACACCCAGATCTGCTCTGGTTTTACAGCACAATGGCATGAAAATTACAGAACCAACGGATATTGCTAACATCCTGGCAGATAGGTTCAGTGTTATCTTTACCCCCCCTCTCACCCCCTAAAGGGCCCATATCTATACAGGAACAATGCAGAGTCCCTGTAATCACATTTATGCAGGTAAAAGCTGCACTCTCTAAAACCAAAAACACAGCAACCATGGGACAGGGCAACATCCCAGGCTGCGTTTTACATGAACTTCAGAATGAACTGGCTCCCCACCCAACCAACATGTTCAATCATAGTCTAACATCAGGCTTTGTGTCCACTGAATGGTGCACAGCAACAGTTATCCCACTCCACAAAGGGGAAGCCACCACTGATCCTGGGAAATATCGCCCTATTCGCCTGATGAGCCTGGTCTGCAAGGCTATGGAATGTATCATCATGGAACTCATAAAGACATTGGTAACCTCCAAACTCTGGACCCCACCCAGTTCAGGTTTGTGAAAGGCAGATCATGCCTTCTGAACCTGATCGACTTCTTTGAGGCAGTCACCAAAGCTGTATACGAGGGTAAGGTGGTTCACACAGCCTATCTTGACCTTGCCAAGGCTTTCTGCACCATCCCCCATTCTGGAATTATAGCTAAACTCACTAGACTAGGTATAAATCCCTACATCACAAGATGGGTTTCCAACTACCTCACTGACAGAACCCACACTGTAAAAGTTTCAGATTCCAAATCTGACTTCAAACCAGTGACAAGTGGAGTACCACAGGGTTCAGTTTTGGGACCTCTCCTGTTTGGTATCTACTTCTCTGAAGTGCAGGCTAACACAGAAGGCCTTTGGCTAACGAAGTTTGCAGATGACTGCAAACTAGGAGCCATAGTCGAGTCCCCAAATGATGTGGACATCCTACAGAAGGGCCTCAATGAGACAGATGCCTGGTGTCAGAGGCATAGCCTAAAGCTCAATGCCAAATAGTGCATTGTCATCCCCTTTGGTAAAAACTCTGTACCCATGAACTACCACATAAACGACAGTCTACTTAATGCCAAATGTGTGATTAGAGACCTTGGGACGCAGGTGGACAGTAGTCTCTCCTTTGATAATCACATCACCACAGTAGTTAAGAAATCCTTCTGTGTGGCACACCGCATCACAAAAGGGTTCTCATCCAGGAAAAAAGAGGTCATTGTTTCCCTCTACTCGGCACGCATTAGACCCCCTTTTGAAATGTTCCACACAAGACATCTGCAGCAGCTGGAAAGGCCACTGAAGTACCTCACAAAGAGGATTACTAGCCTCAAACATATGCCCTATACTGACTGCCTCAAAAATCTCCAACTTTACTCTGTAGCATATCTCCTACTCCAAGGAGATCTCTGCCTAACATATAAAACTATGTTAAACCCAGAGCTGTTGGACATGCTACACCTAAAGAAATCCCAATCCCTCAGAGCTACACACTCTAGGTACCTAAACATTGTCACCACAATAAACAGGATATGCTGGAGGGCTAGATTCCTGTCTCAGAGGCTTCCTATACTCTGAAACAAGCTACCCATCTATGTCATGCAAAGTTCCTCATTAGCAGTCTTCAAGAAAAATGTTGATGAGTGGATGGGAGAAAGGAAATACACCCCCGGGATCACTTCTGTGGCTCTGCTCGACAGGAGCACAGGAAATTAACTTTCTTGTGTGGCATAAGCCAAGGAACCTTGCTGGCTAGGCTTACTTAGGCCATTGGGCCAATAGCCTAGTACCTACCTATGGACCTATGAATCTATGAACATCTTTGAGAAAGTCACTAAGGCCATGAATGAGGACAAAACAGTACACACCACCTACCCTGACCTGGACAAACCATTTGACACAATTCCCCACTCAGGTAAATAAACTCACAAAACTAGGTGTAAATCTCTATGTCACCAGATGGTTAGCCAATTGGCTCAATGACAGGACACATATGGTTAAAGTGGATGATTCCAGTTCCAGCAAAAGTCCAGTTATTAGTGGTGTGCCACTGGGTTCAGTGCTGGGACCAATCCTGTTTAGAATATACATCATGGATGCACAGGCTGGTGTGGAAAGCCTCTGGATGACAAAGTTTGCAGACAACTGCAAGCTGGAGCCAATCACTGAATCTCCCAGTAACAGATATATCCTTCTGGGGGTCTAAATTAAGCAAATGTTTGGTGTCAGAACAGCATTCTGAAACTAAATGTGAAGAAATGCATTATCGTACCATTTGGGAAATCCATTACCCCTACAAACTACAACATTAACAACACATCTATAATGATAGACTCAGTGGTGAGGGATCTAGGTACACAGATAGAAACTAGCCTGAACTTTGTATATCATGGGTCCACAGTGATTAGGAAGTCTACTATGTGGCAGAACTTTTAAGTAAAGGCATGGCATCCAGATTCAGATAAATTATAGTAATTTTGTACACAGCCCTCATTAGACCAATAACTGAGTACAATGCTCTTTTTGAAATGTACTTGACTAGGCAGTTACAACAGCTGAAGTGACCTCAGAGGTTACTCATTAAGAAAATAAGGGTACTAACGTGTCCAAGGGAGATAGACCTGAAACCTTTTACTCTGTCTCCTATCGACTATTAAAAGGTGACCTATGACTGACCTACAAGGCACCCACAAATCCAGCCTTGATGGAGCTGCTATATATCCTCAAGGCAAACAGTATGAGGGTCTCCTGTTTTAGGGATCTAAACTAAGTTAGTGAGTCAAACAGAACATGATGGAGAGACAGATTTGTGTCTCAAATATTGCCCCTGTTTTGGAATAGGCTTCCTATTCATGTTAAACAGAGACCTTCCCTGGCTGTCTTCATGGCCAATCTGGATTGATGAATGGGGAATCATAAATGCACACCTGGGGTGGTGCCTAAGTCCCTTATGAATAGGGGCAATCTGTAAAAATCTAAATACACAAGGAATATATACAAATCCATGCCATCCTCCTGTCCTTAGAAGCCATATACTAGGTAAAATCGGATTATATTAGCTAGGCTTGTAAACCCTTTTCAGACATTAGCCTAGTCATCTCCTATGGACATATGAACCATGACAGTCAAGACAATAGGCCTAACTTCATCTTCATCTCTGATCTTTTTCCCCTGAAAATATCCTGTATTTTAGACACATTAGTAAGAGTGGAAATCAGATAACTGATGCCTATATCAGATTTTCTGTTGGGTAGGAAGGCACACCTTTGACATAATACTATACTATGATTATTTGTGTCATGGTTATTTCATCACTGTTAGTATTCAGTGACATTATTTACCATCTGATTTATAGTGTGTTTTGTAATATGTAATAATATTCCAGTATAAACAATGAATACTGTTAGCTACTGAACTGTAGTAAGTACATGGGCTCATGCTCAATTCAAAAGGTATCTTTTAAGTATCTTTTAAGTAGGGGTTCAAGGTTTGCTGGATTTCTGATTTTGTGCATGTGTTTGTATCTGAATTTATCTTTGGCACCAAAAGGATGGAACAGCTTACACAAGTATGCATAAGGAATGTATTCATATCCAAAATACTCACTGATATAAAAACTTAATAATAATTAACTTAACGAAAGGTAAAAATAATCTTTCTCAGAACATTAGAGTATGATCTTTGCTGGCTTATAAGACATCCAGGAAGGCCTTTTATCCTTATGCTTTCACAATAGTGAGCTTTCAGTGAAGAAGTTATCTCTGTTTGCCTCTCTCCCTCTCTCTAGATAATATATATGCATGTCTCTCTCTCTCTGTATATATATATATATATATATATATATATATATATATATATATATATATAAATATATATCTATATATATATATCTATATATATATATCTATATTTAATATATATATATATATATATATATATATATATATATAAATATATATATATATATATATATATATATATATATATAAAATATATATATATATATATATATATATATATATATATGGATTCACTTCAGAAGACTGAAATCTCACAGTCTCGAATCCCATAAGACTGACACCCAAAATCCTGAAAACTCAAAAGACTGAATCTCAAAAGACTGAAAACAGACAGGATACAGATACTGACTATTTTCCAGTACAAGGATACAGTAACCCAGGGCTCTCCGAGAACCATATAAATCAGGACAACATGGAAATTGCAACAATGAATAGCGCTAAGGTAGATTTAGGAATAAAATTTTTGTGTACGTTTTCAGTAGACCATCTTCATATCAGGGACATCTTACAGAAGAATTGGTCAATTATTAAGGAGGACAAACAGTTAATAGATCTGCTAGGCTCAACTCCAGGATTCACATTTAGAAAAGGGTTCTCATTGAAATCGCTCTTGGAGAGAAACAAAAGAACATTTACCAATATGGTTAAGGGCATGACCCAATGTGGGACATGCCGTCAGTGTAAAAATATTCAAGAAGGGACACAACTTAACATCAATAAAAAGGTATATAAGGTCATGGGGAACTTTAATTGTGGGTCTAAAGCAGTGGTCTATGTGGCCCTATGCAATCTGTGTTCGGCTTTCTATATAGGAAAGACCGAAAGGGTTTTTAAAAAACGCATATATGAACACCTTTATGCAATATCAAAAGTAGACATAAAGAATGCATTGGCCCGTCATGTTATGGATTACCCTAGCCACACTTTCCATTTTGCCGTGGTAAAACAAGTAGTAACAGATTCAAATAGTGGCCCTTGGCAGGTAAACCTGGAAAAGGAAGAATTGTTCTGGCAGGTGAGAACGGGAGCGTACATATATCCTGGATTAAATGACGCCATTTCTCTATCTTGCATCCTCAAAATTTTAGCTATGAGGAGATAACATAGGTACTTATCTTGTTTAGATTAGCACATTTTAGGGTTTAATCATTTTCATTCTATGCGCCCTTGGACATTTTTAGTAATTTTGTTATTTATTTATTTGTTATATAGCAAAGCCCTAGTGTTTACTCTATTTTTACTTTTAGATAGATGGTGTTTTGGTTAAGCTATCGGTAGGCTTTGGTGCCATATTATGATACGGAGTTTAGGTATATACGCCCCTCATGTGAGTTAGTGTTTTTATTCGAGGGGTGGGGGGGCAGCTCTGCCCTGCATGGAGATCGGAGTTTGGCACTACTCTAGTGCACATACATATGTTTATATAACCTAAATTAAGTAGAAATGGCTTTTTGATTTTCAAAAGCGGTTCTATCAACTGTATATTATTTAATTAATAATCAAAACCGCTTATATAATTTGTATGTATCGATGAAATTTAAATTTTAAAGATGTTGTTTTTAAACAATGGTGTTTTTACTATATGGTGTTTTTATATATATATAAAAAATGTTTTTATTTGTAACGCACATGAATAAGGACAAGGAGTTCTTTAAATGAAGGCGGATCATCAATTAAAAGTTTATTAACTGGGAGGGTTGACAAGTATTTAAACTTCCTTCCCCTTGTCAGTAACTGTTTGGTCTGAGGAAGGTTGGTTATTAAACCTACCGAAAGTTCTTGTTTAATAAAAGTGCTAACATTACGGTTCTTACAGCTATCGCTTGGTTATTGGATTATTTTATCATATCTGCGTAAGCTTCCTTCGGGGTTTTCTACTTCAACAGTTTGTTTGGCAGTTTTCGTTCAATATATGCATGTCTCTCTCTCTCTGTATATATATATATATATATATATATATATATATATATATATATATATATATATATATATATATATATATATATATATATATATATATATATTAATATATATATATATATATATATATA
>NC_056733.1:966350195-966357695 GCF_019279795.1 Protopterus annectens | reverse complement strand
ATAGTTGTGAGATTAGGTTACTTTTAGCATTAGTTTTTTGGATGACCTGAGGAGTTTACAGTTTGTGTTTGGCTGGACTATATTTGATAGAGCTGGGCACTCAGTATGGTTAAATATGATTTTATGGGCAAGTGAAAGTTGTTTTAGTAATAATAGGTTGGAAAGTTCTATCCAGTTGAGCTGTCGGAGGATGGTACAGTGGTGTGTTCTGTGAGGTTAGTTGGGGCCAAATTTTGCTATTTTGTTATAGCAGGATCTAGTTTATTTATGTCAGTTTTTGATAGGTTAGTAAAGACCTCAGAGCAGTATTGGAGGGTGGATAGCAAGTGGGATCTTGCAGTGGCCAGCCTAGCTTGTTGTGTAAGGTAAGGTTTAACCCTGTATAGAGCACCTAGTTTAGACTGGATTTTTTTGATGGTCAGATAGATGTGTTTATCAAATTTTAGTGAGGCATCTAGGGTTACCACTAGCAGCTTGGTCTGATCGGTGGGTTTGATTTTTGTACTGTTGTTAGATACTATGGAGAGGAATTGGGTACTGGGTTTGGAAGATTTATTAGAGAAAAGTACGAACTTGGTCTTATTTGGATTTAGGATGAGTTGGTGGCTTGTGAGGTACTCTTCAATGTCTTGGAATGATGATTGCATTTTGTGTTGGAGTTCTTGTGGGGAGTGGGCTGAGCAGAAAAGACAGGAGTCATCTGCATATTGTTTGATGATGGCATGTTGGGTGGCAGTATATAGGTTGTTGGTAAATATTATGAAGAGGAGGGGCCCAAGTATGGAACCTTGTGGTACCCCCCACAGGGTGCTTTTTATAGGGGAAGTGACACCAATATTTGTTAAGTGGGGACAGGGGTTGAACATTTCCATCCTTCACATCAGGTTTTTTTATGTAGCCACAGTGAGACCACAAGATTACACAATTATATTGTCTGCCTACAACAGTGGTTCAACACACTGATGAGGTCATTGTTTTGCAAGTGAATTGAAGCAATTTTTAATGTCATACTTCTATTGTGGTGCCAGCATGTGTTACAGTATTCTCAGGAACGTGTAAGTAGTTAGGTAGGATGCCCAACTACAGCAGTGTTTAACTTCTGAAAGTCTGACTGACATTGCAGTTGTGATTTTTTTACACACATATGTACTGGCAACTTTTACAAGCCCTGATTGACTGTAAAAAATATTTTTACTAGATAAATCTCCTTGGCAATACACTACTGATATCATGCATTCCTAGATACTATCTGTCACAATTGTATTCAGTGCTCTGTTGTGGCACTGACTGCTGATAATGTGCATTATAGATGATGTAAGTGGATTGGTAGATGGTTTGATTACATCAATGCATCAGTCATGTGAACGTTATTACTGTCATACAACACTGCCCACCTCATGATCACCTTTATCTATACATCTAATTATGGGTTAGAATTACAGTGGTACTCTGTGACATTAGCAGCACTTAGTATTGCCAGGGAGAATAACATTTTATACACACAGTAGTTACAAACTGCTAGCATGCCTGCAGCATGTCACATTTGGAGTACGCATTCTCCTGTGTTGCATGACTTGGATAGTGTGCTTTGTACATGGTGTAACTGCATATGTAGGATATGATAGTGTGCTTTGTCCATGGTGTAACTGCATATGTAGGATATGATAGTGTGCTTTATACATGGTGTAACTACATATGTAGGATATGATAGAGTGCTGTGTACATTGTGTAACTACATATGTAGGATATAATAGGGTGCTTCTACAAAGTGTAATTACATATGTAGAATATGATAGTGTGCTTTGTCCATGGTGTAACTGCATATGTAGGATATGATAGTGTGCTTTGTCCATGGTGTAACTACATATGTAGGATATGATAAGTTGCTTTGTCCATGCTGTAACTACATATGTAGGATATGATAGGGATATGATAGGGTGCTTTGTACACTGTGCAACTACATATGTAGGATATGATAGTGTGCTTTGTCCATGGTGTAACTACATATGTAGGAAATAATGGTGTGTTTTGTACATGGTGTAACTACATATGTAGGATATGATAGTGTGCTTTATACATGGTGTAACTACATATGTAGGATATGATAGTGTGCTTTGTCCATGGTGTAACTACATATGTAGGAAATAATGGTGTGTTTTGTACATGGTGTAACTACATATGTAGGATATGATAGTGTGCTTTATACATGGTGTAACTACATATGTAGGATATGATAGAGTGCTGTGTACATTGTGTAACTACATATGTAGGATATAATAGGGTGCTTCTACAAAGTGTAATTACATATGTAGAATATGATAGTGTGCTTTGTCCATGGTGTAACTACATATGTAGGATATGATAAGTTGCTTTGTCCATGCTGTAACTACATATGTAGGATATGATAGGGATATGATAGGGTGCTTTGTACACTGTGCAACTACATATGTAGGATATGATAGTGTGCTTTGTCCATGGTGTAACTACATATGTAGGAAATAATGGTGTGTTTTGTACATGGTGTAACTACATATGTAGGATATGATAGTGTGATTTGTCCATGGTGTAACTACATATACAGGATATGATAGTGTGCTTTGTCTATGGTGTACCTACATATGTAAGATATGATAGGGTGCTTTGTACATGGTGTAACTACATATGTAGGATATGATAATGTGCTTTGTCCATGGTATAACTACATATGTAGGATATGATAGAGTGCTTTGTACATGGTGTAACTACATATGTAGGATATGATAGTGTGCTTTGTCTATGGTGTAACTACATATGTAGGATATGATAGTGTGCTTTGCCCGTGGTGTAACTATATATGTAGGATATGATAGAGTGCTTTGCACATGATGAAACTACATATGTAGGATATGATAGAGTGTTTTGCACATGATGAAACTACATAGGTTCATAGGTTCATAGGTAGGTACTAGGCTATTGGCCCAAGGGCCTACGTAAACCTAGCCAGCAAGGTTCCATAGCTTACGCCATCCAAGAAAGTTAATTTCCTGTGCCACTGTCCAGCAGAGACACAGAAGTGATCCCCGGGGTGTATTTCCTATTTCCCATGCAGTCATCAAGATTTTTCTTGAAGAGTGCTAATGAACAACTTTGCTTGACATAGATGGGTAGCTTGTTCCAGAGTATAGGAAGTCTCTGGGACAGGAATCTATCCCTCCAGTGTGTCCTGTTTATTGCAGTGACAAGGTTTAGGTCCCTAGAGCGTATAGCTCGGAGGGATTGGGATTTCTTTAGGTGTAGCATGTCCAACAGCTCTGGGTTTGACATAGCTTTATATGTTAGGCAGAGATCACCTCGGAGTAGGCAATATGCTACGGAGTAAAGCTGGAGATTTTTGAGGTGGTCACTGTAGGGCATTTGTTTGAGAGGTACTTCTGTGGCCTTTCCAGCTGCTGCAGATGTCTTGTGAGGTACATTCCAAAAGGGGCGTTGTACTCTATAATGGGTCTAATGACTGATGAGTAGAGGGGAACAATGACCTCTTTTTTCCTGGATGAGAACCCTTTTCTGATGAGGTGTGCCACCTAGAAGGATTTCCTGACTACTGTGGCAATGTGACTATCAAAGGAGAGACTACTGTCCACCTGAGTTCCAAGGTCTCTTATCACGCATTCAGTGTTAAGTAGATTGCTGCCTATGTGGTAGTTCATGGGTACAGAGTTTTTACCAAAGGGGATGACACTGCACTTTTTGGCATTGAGCTTGAGGACATGGCTGTGACACCAGGCATCTGTCTCAGTGAGGCCCTTTTGGAGGATGTCCACATCATTTGGGGACTTGACTATGGCTTCTAGTTTGCAGTCATCTGCAAACTTCATTAGCCAGAGGCCTTCTGTGTTAGCCTGTACTTCATATGTAGGATATGATAGGGTGCTTTGTCAATGGTGAAACTACATATGTAGGATATGATAAGGTGCTTTGTATATGGTGTAACTACATATGTAGGATATGATAGGGTGCTTTGTATATGGTGTAACTACATATGTAGGATATGATAGGGTGTTTTGTACATGGTGTAACTTTATATGTAGGATGCTTTAGTCCAGCTCTGGGTGTGTCCTTCACTCTCATACTGTGTTTACTTTCCTGAAAGAACATGTATAATGTGTAGCTGTACAGGGTTATTGTACACTTTGCACAGCTTTTAACATAAACATATAGCTTATAAACAGTGGTGATAAATTTAGCTTGTGATCTTGGGTAGTTGTGTCAATGTTACTGTGATTGTACTATCACTAACGGTGTTGTCATTCAGACTGGCTTTGTACACATATAGATGTTGGTCCCTCTTACTGAGAGGGGTGACATATTGTCACATAGCAGTGCTTTAATTCAAGGAAATGATGATACTGGCTTCCATGTTCCTTACATTACATATGTAACAAATGTTATCCTCTGCATGGAGAAATGAGACAACATGCTGACTGTTGATTACATTCTACAGCAATCAGAAGCACACATTTCCCTTGCAGGAATTACATGATGTAATGTCATTACATAACTACATATGTCACAGTTGTAGTGACATTTCTACCATACTGCATTCATCCTGAGAAATGTCCATGTATTTTCTGCTGTTAAATGCTCGTGTTAATATTGTCAATAGTTATAATTCAGTTTTTTCTTTAATAATGATTTATTATACTTTAATATTATATAGCATTTCAAACTTTGTCCCATTTGTAATTATTTTCAAAAATCTTAATAAAATATTTTCAGCAGAAAAAAACATAAATGGGCATGTGTTCAAACAACCAAATTTAGTGCCTGTTAGCATTGCCGGGCCTTATACTGTAATGCATGACTAACATGTACACTGGTGATGATGAGTCCACTGATATTGTGAAGGACCTCCAAGATCTCTTTCATCCAACAGATTGTTTACCATACATTCAGATGAAATAAAAAGTTAGCATAGGTGATTTGTCATACTAGTTGTAGAACTTCCATTGTGATGTTTTTGGTTCATACAGATGTCATTAGTCAGTAGAGTTGCATCACTTGCTGTTCAATTCCTGACAGGGGCAACATTATATGAATGTAATGCCATGACAGCAAGCTCAAACAAAAGGCTGTCTGAGTCCACTCAATCCACCCACTATTTATTTTGGACAGACTTTGTACCACCTTAACCCTTGTGCTTCAAGTAAGTGTTAGGGGCATTCAGTCTTTTCTGCATGTATTTTAGCCTTCACAGTGACTTGTCTGAAGACAAGTGCTTCAGTGTTTTAATTTGTGAGCAATAGCTTTACAGTCTGTAAACCCTCCTCCACATACATCCTGCTGGTCAGCTTTTACTCTTTACTTCCTAACAGACACTGACATTTACTCTTATTGCTCTTACTCAAACTATCTTTTTTGCTTATATTTTCTTCACTTCTAGATCTGCGACTTCCTTTATTTATATCCTCCTGTTATTCTTAAGTGAAACTGCATGTCTTCAAGGAGGTAACCCATGGTCTTCCTTCCTTTCTTATTTTTCCTTGCTCAAGACAGTTATTAAACCACTTTCTGCTCTGAGCTAATATTTTTGCACATTCACCATTGACTCGGTGCACTCAACTGTCTCTTTAGTATGTTTTATTTGTCTACAGAACTGTTCTTGCAAGCCAATAGATATGTATGTAACAGTGAAATCTGCATTTTGAACACCAGTCTGTGGGTTATATTTTTATGTAAATTATAAATATTCTGGCAGCCTAAAGCAAAGAACTTTGTCTACTATAATACCTCTATTTTCTTAGACCACATGAGTCCCATTGGTACTTCCTCCTTCAGCTGTGCTCCATTGGTTCTTTTTAGCAGTCCAGTGTCTCCCTTCCTTAAGTTTATTTCTCCTTTGCCCCAGATGTTTGTGTAAACACCTTCAGTTCTGAGCCAGTATTTTTCCAGAGCTGCAGTCTTGCATTCTGACTTAGTTTTTCCTCATTATTTTAGTGATCTTTGGGGGTTGGGGGTAGCCTTGGACTTTGTGCTTACCATTACACAATTGTTCAGACAGTCAAGTGCAATTGTTTTAATGTTATATATCACCATTAGTCAGGTCAGTGTGATATTAGACTAACTCTTCTACTAAAGCTGTGTCCTAGGACAACACAATCAACACTTTCATCTACTGGCACAGAGGCCTTTTAAACTGCAATGTTCCTTTTACTTATCTCTCTCAGCAGATTTGTGGCTGTTTAAGTTCAGTCACTAATTGTTTTCCTCTGTCTCATTGCCAAGTGTTCAACCTGCTACCCTTCCCCCAATTCCTACCCACCTGCTCTTACTCTGCATTTATCCTTCCATAGCCTCACCCACATATTCCTCAAACCAATACTGTCAGTTCCTTCCAGAAGAAAAACAATCAATAGAATTACTCCCAATAGTAACACCCACTCTAGTTTACCATCCAAGACTCTCTCTCAAACTGTGCTACTCCCTTGTAACTATCATATTACATATCTACAACAAACCCAGCACCCTCCTAATATTTTCTAATTCTAATTACAGCAAAGATAAAACCCAAGTTAAATAAGATGCCTCCAAATCAAACTATCTTACTATTATACTTCACTCTACTAGTCTTCATTACAAATTATCAAATCCACCCCCTTCAAATAATTAGGACTTCAACCACTCCTCACAATGAATATAAGTATCTACCCAGCCTGTCTTCCTTCATAGCACTCTTTCTCTACAAACAAACAACATCTAATTTATTTATCTATAAGTATTGCAAAACTAAGTATCCAAATTTGCAATCAGATACCGAAAACAAGACCAAAATATAACTGGCCACACTCTTCCCTCTGTAAAATATCAAGTCAAAAATTAGTGGAGATATTCACCCCAACCCAGATCCTACTGTTGGTAAAACCAGCACTTACAACGAGAAATAAACCAGCCACCTAATAAAGCTCAACAAAAAACAGAATCCAAAGTCACCTTACTAAATATCAACCTAAGAAACATGTGCAATAAAATCCATGACATACATCTCTACCTAGCCACATACAGTCCTGAAGTAGTAGTAGCTACTGAAACCTGGTAAAAAAAGAAATAAATGATAATGAGATCACCCCCCCCCCCCAGAATGCAAATATACTCAGTCATGACTGGCAAAACAAGTATGCAGGTGGTGTAGCAACCATCTATAAAAATTCCATAACCATCACCTTACTCCCAAATGAAATACTCAAATTTAACAAAGCTAAACGTCTAATAACCCTCCTAAAATCAACAGTAGAAAAATATAGGTTTAACAGAAATTTACATACTACCAGGGAATAACATTGATACTGCTGAAAACATCATGTATTGGATATCCCAACAAATTAACCATGAAAATATAATACATGGAGACTTAAATATAGAGTGGCAACTTATAAATTCCACTACACCCACTGAATCCATAAATGTATACAACTTCAAACAATTAATAACCACATCCACTAGAATCAATAAAAACTTCAGAGGCAC
>NC_056733.1:966311119-966349695 GCF_019279795.1 Protopterus annectens | reverse complement strand
AAATACACACACTGTCCCAGGAGACTCTGCGTGGATGGAAAACAACCCCCCAGTAATAAAAAACAGTATTCTTAATACCCTATTTGGATACACAATATACGCACACACTGCTCCAGGGGAGTCTTTGTGGATGGAAAACAACCCACAGTAATAAAAAACAGTATTCTTAATACCCTATTTGGATACAAAACACACACACTGTCCCAAGGGACTCTGCATGGATGGAAAACAACCCCCAGTAATAAAAAACAGTATTCTTAATAACCTATTTGGATACAAAATACATGCACACCATCCCAGGGGACTCTGCGTGGATGGAAAACAACCCCCAGTAATAAAAAACAGTATTCTTAATAACCTATTTGGATACAAAATACACACACACTGTCCCAGGGGACTCTGCGTGGATGGAAAACAACCCCCAGTAATAAAAAACAGTATTCTTAATACCCTATTTGGATACAAAATACACACACACTGTCCCAGGGGACTCTGTGTGGATGGAAAACAACCCACTGTAATAAAAAACAGTATTCTTAATACTCTATTTGGATACAAAATATACACACACTGTCCCAGGGGATTCTGCGTGGATGGAAAACAACCCCAGTAATAAAAAACAGTATTCTTAATACCCTATTTGGATACAAAATACACACACACTGTCTCAGGGGACTCTGCATGGATGGAAAATAACCCCCAGTAATAAAAATGGTATTCTTAATAACCTATTTGGATACAAAATACACACACACTGTCCCAGGGGACTCTGCATGGATGGAAAACAACCCACAGTAATAAAAAACAGTATTCTTAATAACCTATTTGGATACAAAATACACACACACTGTCCCAGGGGACTCTGCGTGGATGGAAAACAACCCCAGTAATAAAAAACAGTATTCCTAATAACCTATTTGGATACAAAATACATACACACTGTCCCAGGGGACTCTGCGTGCATGGAAAACAACCCCCAGTAATAAAAAACAGCATTGTTAATAACCTATTTGGATACAAAATACACACACTGTCCCAGGGGACTCTGCCCCTTTTCACTGCTCACCAACAAACCATATCAACTATAACTACCCTTTGTTCTCATCTACTGTATGCCTCCACAAATTATATCACCTTTCTGTACACTAATTTCTGACTGAGAAAAGAATGAAAAGTTTTAAGAGCTAAAGTAACATTTTGCTATTTCAGCTTCTGATTGTTAAAGAAATACACTGCCCCCAACAAGTCGTACCACTTTTATTTGCTAGCAATAATTATATGAAGGCCTTGTGCTTTCATGTACAATATGCCCCCACACCCCTTCCCCAGAATGGTAGCCCAGTTCTCTACATGTCTGATGCTTTATGGTGAGGAGAATGAAAGAAAAAATAAACAACTACTAGAGTAACAAAGTAATTTCAACATGTTGCTCTTGAACACATATACTCACCTCCAAGCATACACAAAGTACCACCCAGAGATTCACATCACTGAGCTAAAATCAGGGACAATTAAGAGATTGGAACTCACATCAATAAAAAACAGAGAAAGACAAAATAATTCTGCTCTTGGTGTCTTAACAGTGGTAGTACTTCAAGTTCCCAAGGTTTCCTGCTCTCTCGTTCTCTCACTGAAATAGGCTCTTCTCTCTCCCTGGAGTCATGCAAACACTACAGAGTAAAGGAAATAATGCACCCCTCATTCTGAAAATGAGAGGAAATTCCCAGCTACAATGTCTTGCAATAGTTCTCTCCCATGAAAAAACATTTAAATATTGTCCTTTTCAGCACTATGACATGTGGCACCACCCTGTTTGTTATTCTAACCAGCTTCAACCACTCACAGCCTGCAGGTCTTGTCTGAATGAACAGACAGCAGTTACTCAAAAAATAAATAAATAAATGGTGGTTCGGCTCTTTCTTGGCTCTTTAACCTGCTGGATCATGAGCCAGATCTGGACTTATACTCTAGCTTGTCCACCTCTATTAGTAGGTATTGTTCATAAAAGGTCATTGTTGAGGGCTATTACCATAATTTATTTATTTATTTATATCATCTGTTAACTGGGTAGTGTCCAGCTGGGCCAGAAGCCTGTTTTCAGCGGAGACCCGGGGAGAAAATCTCCGAAGCAAATTACAATAAAAGTTACTTATTACATTAGAAGTTACTTATGAACATATGCAAGTTACAATAATTATTATAGGATATACAAAGGAATACAAATGTCAGCTTTTTACAGTAGTGTGAAAAAAAGTTAGACATCTTGAGAAAATTATTAATTATAGGTAATTGTCAAACATAGCAAGCAAATATCAGCAAAAATATGTATCACTTAGAGGCAATTGTCAAATATATCAAGCAATATCAGTTCAGCACACTTCATTCTTTTCTTTAATTTTTTGGGAGAATGATTCAGGAGATATTGAGAAAGGAAGGTAAGAAGAGGCTGCAGATGTTTCATCTGGATTAGTACCGGAGCAGAGCGCATGTTTAGGGAAATGTTATTTTAGCATCTGTTTAAAAGGTAGTGTGTTATTGATGGTGTGAATATGCTGTGGAAGAGAGTTCCATTGCTTGGCTATGGCATGGGAGAAGACGGAAATGCCATAAGAGTTGAAAAGAAAAGTCAGCAAAGAGTATGAGCGTGTTTTCTGTAGTGAAAATTATAATAAGACATTAGCATAAAATATATACTCCCCATTTCACTTTTTTAGTAATTTCAAAGGTAAGATTTGGGAAGACGGTCACTGATGGAGTCTAGCATTGTTTTTGCATGGGTTATATGATTATTAATCCATGAAAATTATGATTATTCTAATAAGGCTAACAAGATCAGGATTAAAGGTCAGTATCCATTCTGGAATACTGATTCTCTGACAGACCATATTGATTCTGATTATCATGTGACTATGCTCAATGCAGCAATAGTGATTCAAAGAAGAGTGGACTTGTTGGGCAGTGGCCATGGGCCACTCTGTATTATTATTGCTGCATTTTGTTTAGCAGATAAGTACACTGGATCAATGGGGACATGTTAAGTCATTCCCTAGTTACAGAATTTGTAAAATATACAGTGAAATACAATGGCAGCAATTACAAAATATAATGTAAACTCAAGTATGAAAAATGTATTATACAGTATTACAAAATATTAATTTTGTATAGTAAATTAATAAAATTATATTGGATTAGCTCAGAATTAAAGTTTTGCTTTTGATGTTGAATTAAGACAGGATCACATATATGGTTATGGGATCTTCTAGGTGTTATTGGTTGGAATTCATTGATAATAACATTATCAATAATGCAGCTATTCTTGGGTAAGTAAAGAAACTGGATGGGACATAATGTGTGGTCAGTATTATCTGCATGTATGATGACTACGTCCAGCTTCTCTGTGCTCCTTATCATGATATATAACATCATACCCTGGTACCAGGACTTCTGTGTGTCTAAGGCTTGAACCTGTACATTGTAATACTAACATGGAGAGTAGATGGTCACTCAGCTATGGATAATACTGACCTTACATCAAACACTCTATACATGGCACAGTTGCTGTTACATTTTCCCAAAAAAAGGAGAGTTAGAGGCATGTGGGGTGCTACTTATTTGGAGTGGACTGTTGTCTGGGTGCATGTTTTGAAGTGCAAGTAAACTGTTTATTGAGCATGTTTTGGGTCACCTTTCTTTTTTTAAGTTGACCATAGTTGCTATATGTAAATGCTTCATGAACTTAGTGTCATATGAAGGATGTGATGCAGATGAGAATGGAGTTAGAGTTAATGTGGATGTGTAAGATGATCTGTCTCTGTTAGAGTATGATGCTGTGGAGCGACTGAGGAATGAAAAGTCTGGTGCTCCCACAGGACAGCTCCTTCTGAATATTTTTATAAATGAGATGATGGTGCTGTGAGGACCAATGTGATCTTTGTTCAGTCTGCTTTAGAGTCTGACTGAAAGTATGAGGAAGATTTTACAACATGTGGTGGTTCCTCTGTCTGGTGAAAAGTATAGCTGTACTGATACAATAGTATACACTATGCAATCTTTTAAAGGGTACACACTTGCCTACTAGCAAGGTGACTTCCTGAATGATTTTAGGGAGTGTCTGCTTTGACGGCTAATCAGCTGTGAGGCTCCTTTCTTGAAATCCTTTTAAATTACAAGAAAGGGTCTATGCGTACAAGAAGATTTATTATTGGATGGGAGATACAAAATTCACCCCAGGGATCATGTCAGTCACCCTGCTAGATAGGGGTCCAGGAAAGTAAATATTGTGGGGATAAATATCCAGGGAATTGTTATGGCTAGGCTTGTATAGGCCCTAGGGATGATAGCCTAGTTCCAACCTATGAACCAATGAAGATGAGAGTTGGAGAATACTAACTTCATGGACATCTAATGAGCTGAACTGTAATTATGCTAGCAGAAATGCAGCATGAATAAAATATAAAATGTTTTCTCTCCAAGTGGACTGCAACCACCACTGCATGTTCAGAAATCAATGTAAAATATTACAGGACATGTTGAAAAGGCAGTTTCTCAAAAAGGGATGAGACTTCCTGTTTGATAATCCCAGATCTTTTCAAAGGGCACAAAGTCAAAATGCACTAAAAAATATTTTTTTTCTGAAAATGGGCAATTACTGACTCTAGACAGATTGTAAAGCTTTCTGTAGATGACTGAGCAAAGGAGTTCCCTTAATTATTATTATTATTATTTTATTATTTTACATTTGTTAACCGGGCTAGTCTAGCTGTATATATGTCCATTTTCAGTAGAGGCCCGGGGAGAAAAGCTTCAAGCATGAACGGTGCAAAAGTTAACAATGTATAGGCATAAGAAGGATTCCAGAATAATTTAGTATTAGTATTAAAAAGGGAAATTCATGATACATTATTGAACTACAACAGTTAACAATTTATAAACATACATAGCTATCATAGAGAGTAAATAAAGTAGTAGTTTTCCCTTCTGTGGTTTGTCTTTCTTGGAATGTGAGCTGCCTGCCCACTATTTTAAAACAAAAGGCATGCATTGATTTATGGGAAAGACTGGAGGTTAATATTGTATCTGTACAAGAGACAAAACTAAAACCCCATTGCTTTAATCCACAAGAGGATATATTAGACATTGCACTCTTTCATAAAAGTTCCAGAAGGTCAATGGCTTCTAGTTAAGGTGTATTCAGGGAATAGTCTTATAATTTTTGGCTGTTTTTGTGGTCCTAATGAAGATGACCCAAAGCCTAATCTTAAGTTCAAGTGTACAGTTTTGAGGTAAAGAAAAAGGCTGCTACAATTATTATAGAGGGGCTTTACTTTGGGTTCTAATTTGGACAAATTTCCTGCTGAGAAGAATGGAACACGCAATGTAATTCATCACTTTACACACTTTAAACAAGATCTGCACTTAGTGATTTCCTGGAAGTCCTTATACCCTGCAGATAAGGACTCTGCTTTCTGTCCCATACTTATGGCATTACAAGTAGCCTTGATTATATTTTTATAAGCTCATATAAATTGAAGGATGTGGTCAGGCTTGAAAATGGGTCTTCTGTATTACCAGACAATGGCTATGTAAAGGCAAATATTCTTTATATAAATACTCCTGCCCAAACCCTCCAAGGAGCTTTGATTTTTTATGGTGTTCCTACTGTTAAATATAAAGTTGTATGTATTTTTTGTTCTCTTATGTTTCAATAAATGTTTTTGTTGAAAAAATTAACTGTAGATTCCTAGTCAGTCATAATAACTCTCAGCAGAAGATATTTTTGGTTCTGTAATGATTTTTTAATTTCAAAAAGTCTACCTTTCCAATATAAATGACTGGCTTAGGAAGATACCAAGCTATGGTTAAACAGGAGCCAATGGCCTTTATTCTAACTTCATTTGCACTTGTTACACATTTACAGCCATTCCTCTTTCACACATTACTAATGTCTCCATCACTAGAATTTTCCAGAACTGTGGAAGACAACAGGCATTGTTCTTGTTCCTAAGACAAACTCTCAGACCAAACTGATTAATTTAAAGCAATTGCCCTACTTTTTTATCTACAAAGTACTTTGGAAATGCAGCATGCATATAACATGAGGTCCATAGCTAGACATTCGGCTTGCTTCTGACCTAGTAGCATGGTCTGGGGAAGGTCACAGTACTACTGTTGTACTTTGTGCTTGATAATAGCTTATGTCATGTGACGTAACCTGGTCATCATATGCTCTGTTATGGGCCATTTTAAAGTCCTTGAGTTCATTATTCACTTTCTATTGTCTAAAGAGTTTCCTGTCCATAATTTTAGTGTGCCTGTCATTGAGTGATTTAACAAGAGTAGATAGTTTAGAATAAGAATTGACCAAGGAACATGTCAACTTCATCCAATCAAGTCTTTTGTTTCTTATCATTTTGTGAGACCAATACTTTTTAGTCTCTGTATTTACTTTTTCACATGAACAAAAAAAGTGCCAATACTGCAGAAGAGCCACAACGGAAAATGCTTTTAACCTTTATTCGATAATCCACAGAAAGCTCGTAAAAAGCTCAGCAACCACAATACCTTATGTACTGTGGCTCTTCTGCAGTATTGGCACTTTTTTTGTTCAGAGTTTACCTGTTGTGACATTTCCTCCTTTTTGTAACTTTTTCATATGTTTCAGTCAAATACAAACTTTCTCCTCTGTACCAGTGGCATTCTTATTTTATTCTTAGGAGATCCCTTAAAAGAAATCTTAAAATAGCCTCGTAATAAACTGACAGATCTATCAACGGAACTACAGCAACTAGGGTTTAAAGTTAATATGAGCAAAATAAAAAATATGCTCTTTGGCACTCCAAAGGACTTAAGCATGGTTAATAATGATCAGTGTATTTTATTGCCTGGTAAATAGACTTCAAAAATAGTGTGCACCTACAGACATTAAATTTGGTCTGACCTCTCCCTCATCTACTCCACCCATGTTCAGAAATTAACTAATAAAATGTTTGGTTTATTTCGTTTATGGTATACAAACTCTGATATACTGACCATTAGCAAAAATCACAAAGTAGTAAAAAAAGAACAATCCTATTTACTCACATAGCTATGTATTAATATATTTCAGATTATATAGAGCTATATTTGTCCATAATCAGCAAAAATTTCAATTCGTTCAGAGTAAAATATGCAGATTGATCCTTGGTCACCTAAAAGGCAACATCACTACTTGACTTTTCTAAAAGTAAGATGAATCTCCATCAAACTTCTTTTTTTCTCTTCACATTTACATATTTTTCAAAATTATAAATCTAAATAATTGAATTTCCTTACATTAGCTGTTTCAAGTCAAATCTTTAGAACATTAATTTAATGTCTTCCCAGGCCCCTAGTATTTCAGTTGATTTTATCCTTTATTCCATAAATGATTCCTTCAGCTTTTTCTCTTAGCACCTGAACCATCTGGACCTCTCTGTTAGGTAACTTTAGACAACTAAATAAGTTACATTCCATCAATAGCCAACTTAAAAAATATTTTACTGGAAAGATCAAGCACTGTTGTTTTTGTGCAATATCTTAGATAAAAAAAAAAATATATATATATATATATATATATATATATATATATATATATATATATATAGTTCTAGCACTGTTTAGTTATTTTTGTTGTTTGTTTTTTTTTTTCACATTTTCGAACATTCAAATGTTCGATCATATGGTCTCAACCATATGAAAGTCGAGCATTTGGATGTTCGATTATGTGAAGTAGACCCACGCACACACACACATATATATATATATATATATATATATATATATATATTTTTTTTATTATTATTTTATTTTATTTTACATTTGTTGACCGGCCTAGTCCAACTGGATACCTGTCCATTTTCAGCGGAGGCCCGGGGAGAAAAGCTCCACATTCCAGAAAAAAGATCACAATAACATAAGTACATTACAAGATTTAACAAATTTAACTAGTAAATACATTTTAGCTAAGAGAATACTAGTAAATACAGTTTAGCTTAAGAGTAAGGAAAAAGTATTCTAAGCTAACAAATCATGTTTGGATATACATGCAACCAAAACAGTAGGTAAGTAACACTGAGCACTATTTGAACTTTGTTGATTTTACAGACAAAGATGTCAAAAGAAAAGGAATAACTAGTTTGTGTGAGTGAGAAGAACTGGGTCAAGAGACAGTGGAGGAAGTTAGTCTGGGTTTGCACAGGGGCATAGCCAGTGAGATTTAAGGTATGGTTTGAGCTTGGATTTAAATAGGGTAGTAGAACGTAGGGAGGTAAGATCAGTATGGAGGGAGTTCCAGGTTTTACCCACTGTGTTAGAGAATAAAGAATCTCCAGCCAGGTTGTTGGTTTTACATATCTTTACCATTATTTTGTTTGAAGAGCACAGGGTTTTCAGGTTATTGTAGGAGGTGATTAGATTGGTTAGTATTGGAGTAGATGTAGGATGGAACAGTATCTTATAGGCAATAGTTAGCTGGTTTGATAGGATAAGATTTGGCAATTCTAACCACCCTAGTTGATTAAAATTGTTGCAATGATGGGTTCGATAGGTAGAACCAGTTGCAAATCTGGCAATATTATTGTAGGAGCTGGCCAGCTTGTTCAGATTGCTTTTGCATAGTTTGGTATAGATTGGGGAAGCTTATAGCAGGGCTGAGATACGGTGGGTACGGGCAATAGTGGTCCTTGCTAGTCAGGTAAGAAAGGGTTTGATCCTATAAAGGGAGCCTAGATTTTTGTTTACTGTTCTTATAGTGCTGTTAATATGTGGCTCAAAGGTGAGGTGGTTGTCAAATAGTACTCCAAGTAGTTTTGTAGTAGAGTCTGGAGATATGATTGTACCATTGCTAGATGTGATTGTGAAATCTAGTGGGGGGGCTCTGCGAGTGGGAGTAAACAGTAGCATTTTTGGGTTTTTTTTGGATTCAGGATGAGACATAGTTGAAGGAGCCAATTCTCTACTATGTTAAACATGTCTTGGGTTAGAGAATGCAGTTGTGAAAGTGAGGAGGCTGAGCATATTAGTGTAGAGTCATCCGCATATTGGATAAAGGTGGCTTGAGGTAGAGCAGTGTGTAGATCGTTAGTAAAAATAGAAAAGAGGAGAGGACCCAGTATGAAGCCTTGAGGGACTCCAAGGGCAATTGGTAATTGGGAAGACAAGTTGTTTTCCCATAGTACAGCCTGTTGCCTATTATTTAGATAGGATTGGAACCATTAAATAGCAAGTGGATCCAGTGAGAAGTTGCCAAGTATATTTATGAGTAGCTGGTGAGTGACCATGTCAAAGGCTTTTGACAGATCAATGAAGAGGGCTGAGGACACAGTGTTGATATTACGGTTTTTATTAATGACATCGGTGAAGGAAAGAAGAGCAGAAGAGGTGCTATGAAATATGTAGATATATATATATATATATATATATATATATATATGTATATGGGTCTACTTCGCTTGGTCGAATTACATTTGGTCGAAAATGATTTCAGGCAGCACACTTCACTGAAAGCTCATTTCACCGAAAGCTCATTTGGTCGAATTTCATTTGGTCAGAAATGAAATATAGCCCTTGCCCCTCCGCAGTGCAACCCTGGAGTGAGAATAATAAGTAAGGGGGGGGTGTGGGGGGCATAGCCCCCCATAATTGTAGTGTATTCACTGTTATATGAAGGTGCATCCATTAAAAATATATTACTATATACATATATATATATATATATATGTTCAGTAAAATTTATTTGCAAAATGTGGGGGGCTATGCTGTACCCCCCACACCCCCCTTACTTAATATTCTCACTCCATGGTCGCACTTCATTGGGGCAGGGGCTATATTTCTTTTTCGACCAAATGAGCTTTCAGTAAAATGTGCTTTCAGTGAAGTTTGCGGCCTGAAATAATTTTCAACCAAATGAAATTTGACTAAATGAATGGGATCCATATATATATATATATATATATATATATATATATATATATATATATATATATATATAATATATATATATAGGTCTACTTCATATAAAAAAAAAACACTTACCCGAATTGTAAAAAACCAAGACTACAACACTGAATCTTGAATTAAACGACTCCTCACATAACCGACAATTTACCCAAGAAAAGGGGCAGCCAACCAACACACACAAAAAAGCATATCAAAGCATTCCGAACCCACACACCCCCTAACTAATTATACCAACTCTGAGATTGCACTATAGTGGGGAAAAAGGCAAACTTCCAAATGTTGTCCGACTGCCTCTTTTCCCTGGGTAAATTGTCAGTTATGTAATGAATCATTTAAATGATGATTCTGTGTTGTCATCTTGGTCTTCTTGTTTTTGGGTATTCGTTTTCATTTATTTGAAGTAGACCTATATATATATATATATATATATATATATATATATATATATCTATACATAAATATATATATATTTTTTTTTTAGTATAATATTGCTTCTCTTGCATTTTCACCTGGCTATGAGTACATGGTGACTAACATAATACTGAGTATAAATACTTTCTTATTTGATTTTTCAGTTGTGTAACTGCTGAATGTGATCCTCTTATCGCTGATTATTGTTTTATGATTTCATCAGAAATTTTGCTATTAATAGAAAGATATTCACATTTGCAAGAAAAACATTCCCCGGGATTCAATAAATATTTTAGTCCATGCAGGAATAGTGTAGCAGCTCCTGCACAGAATATGGCTACTGAGCATCCTGTAAATAAGCCTGAGGATGTGCCCAAGCCTGCTAATGCTATTCTTCCATGGACAAAGCTGGATTATGCTAATGACCTCATTTGGAGGTGAAAACCATGCAAATGAGGTCAATTAGGAATCCAGTAAGCAGGCAGGCATCCGTGGCAGAATAGTGTAGCTTGCAGAAATGTATTCGGCTACTCGAAGAATACATTTATGCAAAAATCAAAATGTGGGCATGACAGCTCAAAGTAAAGCATGTATTATAATCCTTAGGCATGTGAATGGCCAAATATATGGACATTGGCTTGGAAACGTGTTGCAAAATTATAAAAATAATTTTTTTTTGGCCTATCTTGGCCGTTTAAGCATAGGGCAGCAGCGAGCAAACAGGATCGTGTGGAAAATAAAAAAAAAAGTGAAAAGCTAATTTTCAGTGAAATCTACATTTTGCCATTATTGTCTATGGCATGCAAAATCAAAACAATAGCAAGGAACAGTGGTTGCTAAGGGGAAAGGGTCTGGTGTAGTGCTGTAACTAGGGACTAAGGCATTGGGGTATGCTAATGAGGGAAATTTACTGAATCTCAAAAAGGAGACAAGTGCCAAACTATACCTATTTGTATGGGAGTTATAAGGCAGTGGTGTAAGCAGGAGACACACCTGACATGAGAAGGGGGTGTGTCATGCTTGGTGTAAGCACAATGGAGCTTCACGGCTCCCAGTTGAGCTTAGCTAAGCACAGCTTAGCAAGGGGGTGTGTGTCAGGCTGTATCATCTTATTCCATGAAATGAAGAGCGTGCTCTTGTCCAGGGGAGTATCTATATTAATGTCACTAAGATAATTGAAATACCATCCTTGTAGAAATTGCACTCAGGAAATAAGAATAAAAGTCCAGTAATTTATTAGTATTAAGCGCTTTCATCTCCTGTAAGAGACTTCATCAGAATACAACTTCCTACTAGAAATGAACCATTTAAATACTTTCAGTTAATGACATAAGTGAACCTCATTAATTCCAAAAAGTTTTATACATAACATTAAAGACACCATGTCATAAAATATTGTATAACGTACAATGAAGAAATTGTTGAGGATTTTATGCAGTTTTTTGTTGAAATAGGGTTGAATTTGCTTAGAAAAACAGTGTTATATTATGAAAAGCAAAAGGATGTGTTAGCTAAAGAGGTTGATGTTTTGGATGTTGTTGTTGTTGTGTCTTTCGGCTTTTCCCAGTTAGGGGTCGCCACAGCGTAACTCCGGTCCACTAATGATTGGCAGTAGATTTTTAAGTGCCGAGTTGCCAGCTCTGATGCACAACCTTCAATGAATTTAAGCCCATTCATGCATGTCTCCACACAGAAGCCGCTTTAGCTGAGAATTGACCAGGATAATGTCTTACTGTGAGGCGACAATGCTACCGCAGCACATAACAAAATTAAAACAGATTTGTTGTTTTTTCAGTACAATGCAATGTATTTTAAAGTGTCTGACAAGATGGAAAGGAGATATTATATAATATTTTTCAAAAGAAAAAACGCAAGTTGAATAGGGACCAGAAAAATTATATAAACAAACAGGTCTATCCTATTAAACAATTAATTAACAACAAATGTTATGTTCCTTATGGGGAAGAAGTCAGGAACTCTAATAGTTACAGTGAAGTGGTTAGAAGAGGTGAGACTTGGAACATGGATGGAGAAATGGGGGAGGGGGAACAGGATTTTCCAGTAGTCAGACGCTCGGAGAGACTAGCATAGCATTACACGGAGAAGGGGGAATACAGCAAGAGTTACTACCCACCGAGGAGGAATGCATACCCCAATGGGAACAGATACAGACGCTAGCTTACACAAGACACGACACTGTGAAAACAAAGGATGTGTTCACTATATATAATTTCACAGATAGAAATAGTACTGATGATTATTTCAACTTATTTTCCAAGGGAATTAAGTTCATTCCTTCTTCCAAAGGTGAATTAGTATAGCGATAACCCACGCCTGGGTGTGGGTAATGCTAAATTTACCCACGGTTGGCGTGGTTTGGTCCCGGTGGCAGCCCGAGCGACCAAACAAAGCCAACCGGGTAATTAGCATTACCCACACCCAGAAGTGGTTATTGCTATTATACTATGACATTATTTAAGAAAAGAAACTATTACTTTTCTTAAATAATGGCATAGTATAATGCCTGTTTACTGCCCTTCCGCAGATGTCTGGCATCGCGGCGCTGGTAGTTCTGATGTACTGCGCTCGCAGTACATCAGAGCTGTGGGCAAAGCAATGGAGAAAGCAAGATCTCCGTTGCTTTTTAGTGTTCGCTATGTTAAATGAGTTTAACATAGCGAGACAGTTAAAATAAGCAACGGAGATGTCCGTTGCTTATTTTAAAACTGTCTCGCCATGTTAAACTCATTTAACATAGCTAACACTAAAAAAGCAACCGAGATCTTGCTTTCTGTTGCTTTTAAACACTGTCTCACTATGTTAAATGGGTTTAACATGGACAGCTTTAAAATAAGCAACGGAGATCTCCGTTGCTTATTTTAAAGTCTGCCATGTTAAACCCATTTAACATAGTGAGACAGTGTTTTGTAATGAGTTATACTAATGGAAAAAAGTCCGGGCGACCGGACCTTTTTCCATTAGTATAACTCGATTTACAACGGGCACGCTGGCCAATCAGCGTGCACATTTTGGGGGGGTCATGGTATAATGGAAAATATTCTTGCATTGAAGATTTATATCAGGAAATTAAATTTTGAAATCATGTTTGGCAATAAGGAAAATGTAAATATAGTGAGTTCTGATAAATCTATTTCTTTACCTAAAAAGGAAGTACTTATAATCCATCCCTGCACCCCTTAGTAGAAATATATGAAAAGCTTGTCTTGGAAGATATTTATGATGTGGCTCAGGGTTACAACAGGAGACAGGGTAACTTAACAGAGGGAGAATTTAACCTCTTGTTGGATTTAAGGAAAGACAAACAGATTTGTGTTATGGTACCAGACAAAGGGAAAGGGGTAGTGCTTCCAAAAGTTTAGATTATTTGAATGAGATGCAGAATTTACTTTTTGATGAGACCACCTATTTGGGTGTTTCTAGAAATCAAATTAATATTTCCTGTTCTAGGATTGATTCATATCTTGAGGACTATCTGTTGGATGGAAGAATTGATGTAGAGCTATATGACTTTTTGTATAGAAGGAACCCTGTCATACCGTTTTTTTTTTTTTGGTATACCTAAGGTTCATAAAAATGTTTTGAAACCACCATTTAGACCAATTGTAGCAGTCAGGGGCTCCAACATTCATCCTTGGCTGTGTTAATAAATTTCTGTGTACAACATGTGGTCGGCAAGACCCCCAACTTAATAAAGGATTCTTGGGAATTTTTGGGTTTAATAAAAAAAAAATTATGGACAGAGAATATTATTTTTTTAACAATAGATGTTAAAGATTTGTTCGAAGTATTCCCAAGGGGGAGGGTCGCATGTTGTTTGAACAGGTGTTATTTCAGGAATCTGAATTGGAACATGGCATGGCTACACTGGTCTGTGAGATGATGAGTATTGTCTTAGACAATATTTTTTTATGTTTTGAGGGACAGAACTATCAACAGATCAGGGGTGTAGCCATGGGGGCTGTGTGTTCACCTTTGTATACCAACTTGGTCCTTCTGGGTTGGGAGAATCAGTATGTATTAAATTGTCCTTTTTGGGGGTAGTGTCAAGTTGTATGTACATTATTTGGATGACATTTTTATCCTCTGGGAGGGTAGTGTGTCTGAGATTCCTAGGTTTATTCAGTATTTGAATTCCAGTACAGATTTTTTTGGGATTTTACATATCAGTATGATACCAAAGGTATAAATTACTTGGATACTTATATTTTGAAAGGAAATGATGCTTTTAGGTCAAAATATATAGAAAGGATACTTTTTGCAATGCATATTTGCATTTTCAAAGTAACCACATTATGGGACAAAAGGGAAGTATTGTTAAGGGTTAGGCCATTAGACTGGCCCATATGGCTTCACATTTGGAGGATTTAGGCCCTGAACTAGAAAAGGTTTCCATTATGTTCCAAGACAGGGGATACCACAAATATTTAGTAGAAGAAATTTTGAATGAAGTATATGTAAAATATATATATTTTTTTATAAACTACTCCTGGGGGTGGGTTTCACTACAAGTGCGAACCAGTCCAGGGATGGTCTTCAGACCAAAACATTTTAAAAAAAACTTGTGTATTGCAGTATAATTGGAATACAAATAGTATAAAAAAGTGCTGGAATCTAACTGGAATAGTTTTAGAACAAACAGGGAAATTTTCAACAAAGTGGGAGAGACACCAATTTTTACTAACAGGATGGGTCTAAACCTGAAAAAACTTTTTGAAATGAAAATAGATTGGACTGAGGTGGGGGGGGGTCTAGGACTAGACCATGTGGGATGTGTGCACAATGCCCATATATTAGCAAGCAGAGTAGGATGGTTTTGAACAATAACTTGAAAAGTAAAATTACATTTAAGAAGGGAAATTGTAATACCACTGGATTAGTTTATTTGGCAGCATGTGTGTCATGTGCTCACTATTACGTGGGAACGTATGTTAAAAAAGAGTGTATGAACACAACAATGATATAAAAAAATCATAAATTATCTAGTGCTTTGTACAAGCATTCCCCCATTTGTACAGGATTTGTGAAATTTGTGTTTGAAATATTGGACATTGTCAAAATGAACCCTAGAGGTGGAGATTGGAAGAATTTATTAAGAAAAGAGAAACTCAGTGACAGCTTAAGTTAGCTGCAATGTTTCCTCCCAGTCTGGAAAGGGCTAATATATATATATATATATATATATATATATATATATATATATATATATGTGGATCTACCTGACAACACCGACACCACAACACCGACAACTAAATCACCAACACCACATAACCGACAGTTCACAAACACGAAACCTCACATGCCCGACACACCATAATCCCGACAATCAACAAACAAAACAAATCCCCTGTCCAAAAAGCACACACACAACACAAGCACACCAAAATCCTTACAAACCCACACTAAACCTCACATACACAACTATCTACAACTTTAACCCAAACCCTAACCCTAAGGTCCGTCACTATTGCACACTCACCTAACCCGCGCCCTAAACCTAACTCACTTAACCCACCCCTAACCCAAAGACTATCACTATCGCACACTTACCTAACCCGCGCCCTAACCCTAACTCACTTAACCCACCCCTATCCCTAGAGACCGTCAATATCACACACTTACCTTACTCACACCCTAATGTCCATCACTACAGCATACTTACACAGCCTTTTCCCATGTCGGTGTTCTCAGCGTTGGGGTTTTCATCCATCGGTCTTCTCAGTTTTCGATCTTCTGGCATCGGTGTTCGCATTGTTAGCATTCTAAGCTGTCGACGTTGTCAGGTAGACCCATATATATATATATATATATATATATATATATATATATATATATATATATATATATATATATATATATATATATATATGTATATATATGTAATTTTAAACATGACATATTTATGTATGTGAATTTGGGTTTTACATTATTTTATATTACTTTAAGTAGGTAGATACTATATGTCTATATGTGAATTTTAGTAGAGTTTTTGAATGTATTCAAATTTTTATGACATGGTGTCTTTAATGTTATGTATAAAACATTTTTGAATTAAATTATGATGTCATTAATTGAAAGTATTTAAATGGTTCATTTCTAATAGGAAGTTGTATTCGGATGAAGTCTCTTACAGAAGAAGAAAGCGCTTAATACTAATTATTTGCTAAGTTTTTCTGCATAGTTGCCTAGTTTAAGCATTTTCTGGCTTGTTAAACTTGATTTCTGCATTAGTAGCTGTATTTAGAGCACAACCAAAAGCTGTTTACTTAATTTCCTGTTTGCACTTAATTTTAAAATCATTTTTTCTCAAAACTTGCATATTTTCTGTCTTTGACCTAGCACTCTTGTGTGGGGTCATTTACTGCACTGTTATAACTTGATATTACTCGTGAACCTCTGCTATCTCTGAAAAAACAAAAACAAAAAAAAATCTTGCTTTTTTTACACTTTTCTGAGATTTAAAAAAGTTCAGTTACAGGCTTGCTATTTCTGAACTGTTTGAAAGTTTCTGTGAGGCCATTTTTGCTTGGGCTTAAGGAAAGTTTCTCTGTTGATCAGTGGCAGTGAAAAACATTGAGTAGCTTCCCTGCCCCCCGTGGGAGTGGTTACTGACTTGAAACTGTAGTTTTATTGACCGTATTGGGTCAATTCCTGGCTCTTTCCAGCCCCTGCTATCAAGCACACTTTAACGTGACTTAGTGCGGAGTTGCCACTAGAGCAGCATCGGGCAGCGCCGGTTTAACAAGGTTAAACTTTTTTCTGGCTCCATAAAGTCTGTTCTTCATTTTTTCCCTTAGAACTGCTCTACTAGTAATCTAAACGGTATATCCCTTAACTAAAAAGCGCAGCACTTGTTCCTAAAAAGCTTTTTTTTTTTTTCTCCAAAAAAAAAAAAAAAAGCTCAGCACTTGTCTTAAAAGCATCTTCTTTTCAGGCTTAGCACTTCTGTATTATACAAAGTCCCACACTAGCGAACCCCCCTCCCAGGAGTACCCACTTCCTTACTAAGTCCTCTCTCATTCAGTTACACCCCAAACTTCTTAATTTCTCTAGCATGTCGAAGGGCCAGACGCTGGCATCCTCTCCTGTCCAGTTGGTGAATCTGGGAATATTGAGGCAATGTTACAATTGCCTCATGTACACAGACAACCCACTCCTCCTCCCACATAACACAAATACTTGCGAGAGATGCAACTATTTAGCCAAACTGGAGGCTGAGCTCTCTCAACTCAGGACTGGCAAGACCAGACAGGAGGAGAAGGCAACTACACACACACCACAAAACCAGTCTCACATAAAGCTATCACAACAATGAATCAAACACATAAACACAAAGACACACTCGGAGGCTCTGAGCAAAAATTTACCTAAACAGCAGAGGCCTCCAAAGCAGACACCCAAGCAACTGCCACCTCATGACACACCACAGGCAACACATGAACCACAAAATCAGTGTGCAAAGCAGTCACAGCCCTTAAGGCCAAATACAACACCAAACATACTTGTCATAGGTGACTCCATAGTCAGACACACTGACGTCCCACTCACCAGGCTGAACAAGGAGAGGGTCACAGTAAGCTGCCTATCGGGCGCTAGAATCTGCCACATAACACAAGCACTCGGGTCACTCCACAGCAAGTACAAATATGACACAGTCATTGTCCATGCTGGTGTGAACGACCTGAGACGTACCTCCCTGGACTACATGAAAAGAGACATAGAGGAGCTCTCTGATTATGTAGCCCAGGCAGGTATGACCCTGACCCTGAGCAGCATCCTTCCTTCACCAAGAATGATGCCACAACATAGAGACAAGATGATCAGCTTTAACAATTGGCTTAATTTCTGGTGTCATTCAAAGGGGATCCAGTGTCTGTCTGCTTGGGATGACATGCTTGACAAGCCACGCTGCTTCACAAGGGACGGCTTGCACCTGTCACCCCTGGGATTCCGGATATTGGCTAAGGCGCTTGCCACCCCCATAGTGCCTTTTTTAGGCAAGGCTCAAATTCTAAACCTACCACCCTAGAAAACAAAAATGGGAAGAAACTAAGGGTAATGCTGCTCAATGCCAGAAGTCTAAATCTCAAAATGCACGCACTCGAGGCCGTTCTCAGTATGGAGAACATCAATGTCTGTGCTGTGACTGAAACCTAGTTCAAGACTCCTGAGAGCACCCTGGCACTATCAGGTTTTACCTCATATCATGCGTTCCGGCCCCAAAACCCGGACCACACCACAAAAGGAGGGGGTGTATCCATATTCATCAGGGATACCCACATCTCCAGGTTGGTGGCAATGCACGAAGCATCGGAAACCATCCAGGTGCAATTAACCATAGGCAAAACTGCTCTACAATTTGTAGCATGCTACAGACCACCCTCTCAAACTCAGGAACCCCACACAGCCTTCCTGAAGACACTGGAGGGTATAAATGTATCTCCAAACACCAATATATTGGGTGACTTCAACTACCCGAATATAGACTGGGAACATTACTCAAGCCCAAACTTTCTAGCCCAAAGGTTCCTGGAGTTCATAAATTCAGATGCCATGGAACAACTAGTCACCGTTCCCACAAGAGGAGAAAATATACTAGATCTCATCATCACAAACATGGGGACAAAATGCTCCACACAGGAAGTATATCCCTCATTGGTGAGATCAGATCATAAACTAATCTCACTGGATATCCACATCCGCCCCCACCCCAAACAAAAAGACCACAGTGAAGAACTTCTCTAAAGCAAACTGCACACGTTTCAAGACTGGTGTGGTATCCTTCAAGACCCACGAGCCAGTGGAAACCACAACCCAAGCTGTGGAAGCCCTTACAAATGCCTTCTACGAACACCTCCAGGACTGCATGGATCAGGCAATCCCTAATAAAACCAAGACTCTTTCCACCAAGGGCAAACGTCCAGTCTGGTGGACCCCAGCCATAAACAAACTTTACAATAAGAGGAGAAAGCTCTTACATGATAGAGCAAAATCCATAAAAGAGAAGACACCTTTGATCATTATTAGTAAAAAAATACGAGCACTCATAAAATCATCCAAGGCCAACTTTGAGAGAAAAATTTCCATAGATTCAAAAGACAATCGTAAGGCCTTCTTCAGCTATGTTAGAAACCTGGGTGGAAACTCCCAGATATGCTCAGAATTACTCCAAAAATTATAGAAAAATCACTGAACCCACAGACATTGCCAACATACTGGCAGACAGGTTCAGTGCAAACTTCACCCCTCTCCCCAAAGGAGAGATAACTATCCCAGCGGAGTGCAGCCTCCCAGACATCTCCAATGCGCAGGTGAAAGCTGCTCTCTCTCTAAAGCTAAAAACACAGCATCAATGGGACTGGATGGTGTCCGCAGCTGTGTGCTACACGAACTCAATGAGGAACTAAACCCGCACATAAGGCAGCTGTTTAATCTTAGCCTTACCACAGGATACGTGCCCAAGGAGTGGCGTACGGCAACTGTGGTCCCACTCCACAAAGGCGGTGCCTCTACGGACCCTGATAATTACCGCCCCATAAGCTTAACAAGCCTGGTCTGCAAAGCTATGGAGAGGATCATAATGGAACTCATAAACAAAGACATAGGGGACTTGCAGACATTGGACCCGACCCAGTTTGGCTTTGTCAAGAGCAGATCATGCCTTTTGAACTTGGTCGACTTCTTCAAAACAGTCAATAAGGCCACTGATGAGGGAAAGGCAGTCCATACAGCCTACCTTGACCTTGCAAAAGCTTTCAACACAATACCCCACTCGGGTATTATAGAGAAACTTACCAGCTTAAATGTAAACCCATATGTCACAAGATGGGTTGCAAACTGGCTAAAGGACAAAACCCACAGGGTTAGAGTAGCTGGCGCCATGTCAGACTCCAAGCCGGTCACAAGTGGTGTCCCACAGGGCTCAGTCCTTGGCCCCCTGTTGTTCACCATCTACTTCTCAGAAGTACAGGCTAACATAGGAGGACTATGGCTGAAAAAGTTTGCAGATGACTGCAAACTGGGAGCCATAGTGGAAAGTACATCAGACACAGATATCCTTCAGAGGGGTCTCACGGAAACTGATAGCTGGTGCCAGAGCTATGGCCTGAAGTTAAATGCCAAAAAATGTATAGTCATACCCTTCGGGAAAAACAAGGTAACCCCAAGCTACCATATAGGTGGCAATCCACTAAGCACAGAAGAGGTTATCAGGGACCTGGGGACCCAGGTTGACAGTGGCCTTTCTTTTGACACTCACATTGCTAAAGTGGTTAGAAAACCTTCTACATTGCCCACCTGATCATGAAGGGATTCACATCCAGATCAAGTGAGGTCATTGTTCCCCTGTACTCTTCACTTATCAGACCAATGATCGAGTACAATGCCCCATTCGGGATGTATCTCACCCGACACCTGCAGCAATTGGAGAGACCCCAAAAGTTCCTCACCAAAAGGATAAAGGGACTCCAAAATCTGTCATATGCTGCCAGACTGAAGAAACTCCAGCTCTATTCAGTCGCATACCATCTGCTCAGAGGTGACCTGTGCCTGACATACAAGGCCATTTCCAACCCGGAATTAATGGACATGCTCCACCTCAAAAAATCCAAATCTACCAGATCCACTAGAGCAAGCAACTTAAACCTTAGCACGGATATAAATAGGACATGCGGAGGGATAGATTTGTCACCCAGAGACTCCCTATGTTGTGGAATAAAATCCTGGTCCATGTGAGGCAGAGCACCTCGCTGGCTCTGTTCAAGAGAAATCTTGACCGTGGATGGGAGATCATAGGTTTACCCTGAATCATCTCTGTGTCACTGCTGGACAGAGGCACAACAAACTAATGGGCACAGTATTTTTTAACATAAGGGGTAGCGTAAGCCACAAAAACTCTGGGCCAGGCTTATAAATGCCTTAGGGCAGATAGCCTAGTATAAACCTATGAACCTATGAACCTATGCTCACTAAAGCAATTATATAAGTCAGCACTAAAAAATTAAAAGCACTACACCCTCACAAACTCCCCTTGAGTACCTTGTTCCCCACTGGGCCTTTTTTCAATTATAAAGGAATTCCCAATACTATTCTAGCATGTCCAAAGGTCAGTTGTCAATCTCCTCTCGAGTCCAGCTGGTGAATCTGGGAATCTTGAGGCAATGTTACAACTGCCTCATGTACACAGACAACCCTCTCTTCCTCCCAACAAATTCCAACACATGTGAGAGATGCAACCATATAGCCAAACTGGAGGCTAAGCTCTCTCAACTCAGTACTGGCGTAACCAGTCAGGAGGAGAAGGAAACCACACTCACTACAATTCCAGTCTCACATAGACCTACCACGACAGCAAACCAAACACATAAACACACAAAAACATACTCAGAGGCTCTAAATAAAAATCTGCCTAAGCATCAGAGACCTCCAAAGCAGACACCCAAGCAACCACTACACCAAAACAAATCATGTGCAACACATAGCTCACAAAGCCAGTGTGCCAAACAGTCACAGCCCTTAAGGCTAAACAACACACCTGATACACTTGTAATAGGTGACTCTATCGTCAGGCACACTGATGTCCCGCTCACCAGTCTGAACAAGGAGAAGGTCACGGTGAGCTGCCTGTCAGGCGCTAGGATCCGCCACATAACACAAGCACTCAGGTCACTCCAAGGCAAGTACAAATATGACTCAGTCATTGTCCATGCTGGTGTGAATGGCTTGAGACATACCTCCCTGGACTACATGAAAAGAGACATAGAGGAGCTCTCTGAGCATGTAGCCCAGGCCGGTATGATACTGACCTTGAGCAGCATCTTACCCTCACCAAGAATGATGCCACAATATGAAGACAAGATGATTAATTTCAACAACTGGCTTAAGTATTGGTATCATTCAAGGGGGATCCAAACCTGTCAGCTGGGATGACATGCTCGACAACCCACGATGCTTCGCTAGGGACGGCTTGCACCTGTCACCTCTGGGATTTTGGATATTGGGAAAGGCTCTTACTACCCCCATACTGACTTTTTTAGGCAAGGCTCAAAAGACAAACCCACCTCCATAGGTATCACAAGGGATAAGAAACTAAGAGTAATGCTACTCAATGCCAGAAGTCTAAATCTCAAGATGCGTGCACTCAAAACTCTCCTTAGCATGGAGAACATCGATATCTGTGCAGTAACAGAAACCTGGTTCAAGGCTCCTGAGAGCACCCCAGCACTACCAGGTTATACCTCATACCATGCTTTTTGGCCCAAAACTTGGACCGAACGAGAAAAGGAGGGGGAGTATCAATATTCGTCAAAGATTCCCACACATCCAGGTTGGTGGCACAGCACGAAGCATCAGAGACTATCCATGTGCAACTGACAGTGGGTAAAACTGCCTTCCAGTTTATAGCCTGCTACAGACCACCCTCCCAAACCAAGAAACACCACTCGGCCTTCCTGAAAACACTGGAAAATATGAAGGTCTCTCCAAACACCATTATATTGGGAGACTTCATCTACCCAAACATAGACTGGGAGCATTCCTCTAGCTCCAACACCCTAGCTCAAAGGTTCCTAGAATTTATAAACTCAAATGCTATGGAACAACTTGTTATCACTCTGACAAGAGGGGAAAACATATTGGACCTGATCATCACCAACAAGGGGACTCTTTGCTCCAGACCAGAAGTGTATCCCTCACTGGTAAGATCAGACCATAAACTAATCTCACTGGATATTCACATCCTGACCCCACCCCCTGCCCAGAAAACCACAGTGAAAAACTTCTCTTAAGCAAATTTCACACTCCTCAAAACTGAGGTGGAATCCTTCAAAGCCCCCGGGCCTGTGGAAAATATGGCCCAGACCGCAGAATCCTTTATAAACACATTCTATGAACACCTTCAGGAATGCATGGATCATGCAATCCCAAATAAAACCAAGACCCAATCCTCCAAAGGCAGACGTCCTGTCTGGTGGACCCCAGCCATAAACAAACTATACAATAGAAGGAGGAAGCTACTACATGATAGAGCAAAATCCCAAAAAGGGAAGGCATCTCTCATCAGTGTTAGCAAAAAACTACGGGCACTCATAAAATCGTCTAAGGCAAGCTTCGAGAGAAAAATTGCATAGGACACTAAGGATAATCACAAGGCTTTCTTTAGTTATGTTAGGAACCTGGGTGGGAATTCCCAGATATGCTCAGAATTAGTCCAAAATGACAAAAAATACACCAAACCCACAGACATTGCTAACATCCTAGCTGACAGGTTCAGCGCAAACTCCCCTCCCCACCAAAAGGGCAAACATCTATTCCAGCAGAGTGCCGCCCCCCTGACATCTCAGATGCTCAGGTAAGAGTCGCCCTCCCCAAAGCAAAAAACACAGCATCAATGGGACCAGACGGTGTTCTGGGCTGCGTCCTACATGAACTCCAAGAAGAGCTAAACCCAAACATAAAACTACTGTTCAATCTCAGCCTTACCACAGGATATGTACCCAAAGAGTGGCATACAGCAACAGTGGTCCCTTTCCACAAAGGTAGTGCCTCAACTGATCCTGGAAACTATTGCCCCATAAGCCTGACTAGCTTGGTCTGCAAAGCTATGGAAAGGATCATCATGGACCTCATAAATAAAGATATTGGGGACCTACAGACACTGGATCCTACCCAGTTCGGCTTTGTTAAGGGCAGATCCTGCCTCTTAAACCTGGTTGATTTCTTTGAAACAGTCACCAAGGCCATTGACGAGGGGAAGGTGGTCCACACAGCCTACCTGGACCTTGCAAAAGCCTTCGATACAATACCCCACTCTGGCATTATAGATAAGCTCACCAGCTTAAATATAAACCCCTATGTCACTAGATGGGTTGCAAACTGGCTCAAGGACAGAACCCACATGGTTAGAACTGCTGAAGCCATGTCAGACTCCAAACCAGTTACAAGTGGCATCCCACAAGGCTCAGTCCTGGGACCTCTTTTGTTCGGTATATATTTCTCAGAGGTACAGGCCAACACGGAAGGACTGTGGCTGACCAAGTTTGCAGATGACTGCAAACTGGGCGTCATAATCAACTCTCCAGCTGACACAAGCATCTTCCAAAAGGGCCTCATAGAAACAGACAACTGGTGCCAGAGCCATGGCCTCAAGCTAAACGCCAAAAAGTTTATAGTCATCCCCTTTGGCAAAAACAAAGTGCCCACAAATTACCACATAGGTGGTAATCCATTAAGTATGGAAGAAGTAATTAGGGACCTGGGGACCCAAGTTGATAGCAATCTCTCATTTGACAACCACGTGGCCAAAGTAGTTATAAAAACATTTTACATAGCCCACCTAATCATGAAGGGATTCACATCTAGATCAGGGGAGGTCATCATGCCTCTTTACTCATCCCTCATCAGGCCCATAATTGAGTACAATGCCCTTTTTGGGATGTACCTTGCCAGACACCTGCAGCAACTGGAAAGACCCCAAAAGTACCTCACCAAGAGGATCAAAGGGCTCAAACAGATGCCATATGCTGCCCAGTTAAAGAAACTCCAGCTCTACTCAGTGGCATACCACCTGCTCAGAGGCAATCTGTGCCTGACGTATAAAGCCATGTCCAATTTGGAATTAATGGACATGCTACGCCTCAGAAAATCTGAATCCCATTGAGCTACGTGCTCGAGAGACTTGAACCTCAGCACTGAAATAAATAGGACATGCTGGAGGGACAGATTCATAACCCAGAGGCTCCCTTCACTCTGGAATAAAATCCCAGTCCAGGTTAGGCAGAGTCCCTCATTGACTCTCTTCAAGAGGAATCTTGATGAGTGGATGGGGGATTGTAGGTTTACCCCGGGTATCACCTCTGTGTCACTGTTAGGCAGAGGCACAGTATACTAACCTCGAAAAAGGGCATAGCAAAATTAATTTAAAATGGGTGGGGAAAGCCAAACACACTCTGGCTAGGCTTATAAATGCCCTAGGGCAGATAGCCTAGTATGAACCTATGAACCTATAAATTACTAGATTTTTATTCTTATTTCCTGAGTGCATTTTCTACAAGGATGGTATTTCAGTTATCTTAGTGACATTTGTGTGGTTTTTACTTGGTGTGGTATTCGTTGGATTATTTATATTAGATCAGAAAAATTGGCATTACAGCAAATGCTATTTCACCAACACGTATAGACCGAAATCCGAAAATAGCAAAGGCTTAGGTCAGCGATTTTCTTTCCCAGGGAAAAAAATTGATTGGCCTGAACCATGACATTGTCTTTTACCCCACTGTAGTGGGATCTTGGAGTTAGTATATTTAGTTAGGGGGGTGTGGGGGTCACAACCCCCCCATGTTGGGGTGTGTGGGGGGTAAAGCCCCCCACTTAGTTATGTTGGGAGGGTGGCCTAATGGTTAAGGAGTTTGCCTTACAAACACAAGGTGCAGGGTTTGAGTCTTCCAAGGGATAATTGGCTAGGCTTAAAATGGCTCAAAAGGGCAGTTAGCCTAGTACTAATCTATGAACCTATGTATGTGTTTTTGGTGCTAGCGATTTCTTTCCCAGAGAAAGAAATCACTGCTTTGCACATTCGCAGTTTAGTGCAGTCAGTCTTTATGAGTCACTGAAGAGGCATTCGATGTTATGCTTCTTCATGCTTTTAATATAGACTCCCAGGGTAGGGCCATTTCTGCTTCAAAGTGCTTACTTTAGCTAAACAGGTTTGCATGGCGAGCATCGGATCTAAAACAAAACAAAACAAACCCTGGAAATAGCAGGACTGTTTACATTTGTACACCTGGATTGCGCGGCATGTCTCGGGGCTTAAAAGGGGAGGAAATGGGATGGAAATAAAGGGAAATAGCAGAATAAAAGCAATCAAGTACAAATAAAATAGCAAGCAGATAGAATGTATTATAGCCAGCCAATCATACAGGCAGCATCTGCAGCACAACAGTATAAACTGTGCAAATAACTTTCAGTTTGTTTTTTCCCACAAACACTGCACCATTTGTGGACACATGCAGGAGAATTTTAACCAAAAAATTGCTAGTAGCTGCTGTTGATTTGATCTATCAGTATGTGGTAGAGGCTGAGGGTGGTGAGGAGGATAATGCTGGCAACCGCCCCAGACTGAGGAGGAGGAGAAGAGTGTTCAGATCCAGGGTAACCTACCAGGGGCTACATGATCTAGAGATAGTAGAGTGCTACAGGGTGGACAGAGACATATTTCAGCAAATCATCAAGCTGTGCTAGCCTCAACTCAGACCCAGAGCAAACAGAGGGGAACCCATCCCAGTGGATACCAAGGTATGCACAGCTTTAAGAATACTAGCTACAGGTGCTTTTGAAAGACCTACTGGGGATATCATGGGGGTCTCACAAGCATCTGTATTCAGGGTATTCCAACAGTTCCTGGATGCCATGCTACCACATGCCTGTGAGCACAATTACTTCCCAAACACCTGTGAGAAGAGGACCAGCAATATGCATCTCTTCCACCTTGTAGCAGAATACCCAGAGGTACTGGGTGCGATGGACTGCACACACATCCACATCAAAGCACCACCCAGTGAATAGGGTAGGGTCTACATTAACTGCAAGGGCTTCCCCCTCCATCAACTGCCAGGTCATGTGCAATTCCCATGGCATTATCATGAATGTGTGTGCTGGCAGCCCTGGCAGCTATCACGTATCCCACAGCTGGCATTTGTCACAGCTGTACCATGCATTTGCCAGTGGGGACATCCCGTATGGCCATCTGATGGGGGATGCTGGCTATGAACTGGAGCCATGGATGATGACACCCATCAGAAATTCACACATACCCACTCAAGAACACCATAATGAGGCACACGCACAAACCAGAATCATTATAGAGCATGTGTTTGGATGCTTAAGTCATGGTTCGGCAGAATTGACATATCTGGTGAATCCTTGCAGTACTGTGTCCAGCCACATGTGCACACATGTTCATAGTATGTGCCATGCTACACAATATGATCCTCCGGAAACAGCTGCGGCAGGAACAGCATGGGGAAGGGCCACAGAGCTCCACACCATTACCAAGGTTCCCACAGGCACAGATGGACTCAGAGGAGGAAGCCCCTGAGCCTGCTCCTGTAGGCAGATGCAGGCATGCCCAGTATGCCAAGGCCTTGGCAAAGAAGCAATGCATAGCACACACACTGACACTGTAGGGACCCAGGGACTGATACCTCTCTCCAACTTGCACACCCAGTAAAATGGATGACAGCCACGTCACACTGCCTGTAGCTTACCCTGTATAGGCAGTGTACTGTATGCATCCAACAGAGTTGGCCCTCACTCACCATCCCCACAACTGCCGCAGGCACAAGGTAAGTCAGTCTTCTAAACAATAAATGAATGGAGTAGTATGTCCTGGAGGCATATCTATGGTATTGCTGCATGTATGCAAGGGAAGGGGGTGGCCTACTGAGGTAGCAGCAGACAACTGACAGCTATGTGGGACACCAGAAAATGTCTGCCCAATACTGGCTTCCGCACACTATGCAGTATTGTCCATGGTGACAAATCCCACTGCAGTATATGCGGGGGCCAATTAAGGGGGGTCATAGGTCACATGCATGGATGTCAATGTGGGGATCCCATACTCACCCCTTAAACTCACCCAGCAAGTCAGCCATAGAAAACCATAAAGGAATGTCTGGCAAAGGCCCACAAATGGCAACACTGATGAAATACCCTCCTACAGACTTACACAGTGATATCACAGCAGGCCTTCCAGTTGCAGTAAGGCTCTGAAGGGTAATACAATGCCATTACAATCTAACCTGTGGCCTCTAGTGATATCCCTCTATCCATGACAGGGCACAATACTATGCTAAATTAAACCAAAATGTAAAGCCAATATCAGCACAGTATGTGCAAATGGGTACCATTGAGAGGTGTGTCCCCCCCACACCCATATTCCCATAGAAATGCAGTAACATGTAGGTTTGTAAGTAATAGCAGTAGAGCACACATTGCCAGGGCTGTCCCAATCAACATGATAACTTATTGCATGTCCACAATGTGCAGGGGTCAATGATCTATGTATATGTGTGGGAAATACTCTCAGGATGTGGCCAGCACTTACTCCCGGCTGTTGTGTCTTAGTGACCTAGGCACAGTACTGTGGTAGACAGGGCCATGTTTCAGGAATCGCAGTGCCAACTATTTTGCATGTCAGCCACACCTATGGTGGGAGTTGTACACACTGTCCAGATGTCAATATCCATTACTGCTGGTAAACTGGACAGGTCATGGACGGGGGGGGTCTATATCCCATCATCAAACTTTTAATAGTTTGAATCACTAAACATCGAACTCAAGTGATCAGACTATTAAAAGTTTGAATTGATGTCAATGGCATTTTTAATGCAAAAAAAAACTTAAGGGTGTAAGCAGGGGGCAAGCCTCCCTGCACCCCACACACCCTCCGCTACTTAAATATGCCAACTCTGAGATTGCGCTACAGTGTAGGAAATGGAAATCTTCCATTTCTGCACTGTATTGCACTGAAGTGCGATCTCGGAGTTGGTATATTTAAGTAGCAGGGGGTGTGGGGGTGTGAGGGGCTTGCCCCCTGCATAGAGTGTTTTTTTTTGTTTTGTTTTGTTTTGGGCTTTACATTTTTTTTTACTTTCAAAGTATCACAGTTCGATCATTAAAGTTCAAACTTTAGTGATTCAAACTTGTAATACTTCGACAATGTGATATAGACTCAACAGGGGGCCACACATATGAACAGTACACAGGTTGGAGTCACCTACACAGTGTCTACCATACCTCCCAACTGTACAAATGTTTTGCAGAATGTACAGAGGTTTGCATCATATTTGTGGTGTCTCTATCATGAAACAGTGGTTGTGGGGCAAATCAATGGCAAACCTTGAAAGTCTAAAGTCAGAAAATAATGACGGATTGTAGCATCTCAGACCTCACCCCCTATAGAAAATGCATGCTAATGTAACACCTGTTACTGTATCACCATTCTAGATTTGTAAGGCCAGTAGTTACAATGGTCTCTATATTTAGGCCTTTGTCACACAGTTACTTATGGCTTTGTCCAGATGTCAGGCTCTCATACATAGAGAGGTATGGTGCCTAGTAGTACAGCAGGTACCTGAAGGTCAGTGTGCTGGCAGGTCATAAAAGGCTGCCAACTCACTGTCTCAGCACTGACAACATGTCACTGTTCAATAGACATACCCCTGGAATAGCAGGTTGTCACAGAAGGCGCACAAGTATGCCTTGTATATCTGTTCTGCTTGTCCTAACATTCCCTTTGCTTGCAAAGTAATAGCAAAACAAGAAAAGGTCATGTCAAAACATCAATAGCAGACAGTGGAGAAGCAGATGTCATGCCTATAACAGAAAGCAAGCAAGTAACAAACTGGTCCCCCAACTGTCTATGTATGGCAGAACAGTATCAACACCCTGTCCCCATGTGTGGGCCTTCGTCTGACTGTCATATGTGGGTCTGTCCAGATGTCAGACTTAGTGACAGTTTGACAGTTAGGCCAATACATAGCCACATAATAATATTGTGACAAACTGTCTAAGGACCCCAGTAGATGTAGTGGTGCAATGATGGACAACTTGCCAAATAGGTATGCTCAGAGGTGTGTAGTCCATAACCTTGTGCGTGATGTTATGGCATTTACCATGCTCACACCAGAATTACAAATAAATAACAACAGCCACAGGGGGCAAAGCCTGTGACCAGACTACAGAAGGATAAAGAGGCAGACAGAAGGAGGAGGGGAACTACTGGCCAGACAAATGGACAATGTGCACACCAGAGCACATTGTGCAGTAACATAGGTGTCATGCAGTGTACAGGGTCAGTAAACATCACCTGCAACTACACAACACACACCCATGTAAGTGGAGGTCCACAACAAATCAAACCCAAATAAAGGACATCTCAGAGGCAAAAACACATGAGAACTTCACAAACCTACACACCACAAACCACGCATACACAACACACCAGGGTCCTGCAAACACTAAGGCTTTACTGTACACACAACATATTATAGAAGACTCCACTGTGAGACACACAGATGTGCCACACACCAGATAGGATAAGGAGAAAGTCACGATTACTTGTTTGGTAGGTGCCATAAACTTCCATATCACATATGCACTCAAGTCACCCCACAATAGGTACAGGTATCACACTAGCCTGGACCATGGCGGTGTGAATGATGTCAAAAGTACCTTATGGACTATAGAAAGACAGACATGATGCAGCATGCTGAATATGTGACCCATGCAGGTATGTCCCTAGCTGTAAGCAGCATCCTGCTGTCACCCAGAGTGATGGACCTACATGAACAGAAAGTGATTGTCAGTAACACCTGACTTACTTAACATTGTCACCCCCAGGGGGATCCACTGCCTGGCAGCCTGGGAACATATGAGTGATTGAATGCACTGCCTTGCTTCAGATGGCCTGCATCAGTCTCACATGGCCTACAGGCCTCTGGCAAAGACCCATGCCTCACCCATAGTGCTGTTGTAGGGAATGTCAAGGGGTCCATACTAGCAACATAACACAGTCAACAAAATGTAAATGAAAGGCCATGCTGCTAAATGCTAGTAGCATACCTCTCAACCCTGTAGAGCAATAAATCTGGACAAAACCATGCATAATGGTAGGATAAGACCCCAAATATAGAGACACAACAATGCTCTCATAATGTTAGGTGATAGAATAACAGAGGGGGTGTGTAGTAGCATGGATATCATGAAGGGTGTCAAGTCTGAAACTCTAATGTTTGGTCATTATTCCCTGACTGCAACCCTGAGTGATTTGCAACAAACTTGCTAGAAAACCACAATGTTAAGGGAAACTGACCAGATATATGAGGCACAAATCTGGATAATCTGTGAGAATCTGTACAGTTGAAAGGTATGGCTACACCAGGATATGACCTTTCAGGTAAGAAGAATACTGCACAACCAGAAGATCCCCAGCCAGTATACCACCAAGGTGCTGGACCTTTTACACAGCTTCAGCAATCAATCAGCTGTAGCTACACCTCCCAACTGGCTGGATTGTGTAAGAATGTCTAGCCTTTGCCTCATACTATTGGTCTGTGCATCATCCATCTTGAATTTCTCTGGAAAATAACTATGATGATCCAATATCTGTCAGTAGGTAATGACACAATATATTACAGTGTCAAACATTACATAAGTCAGAAAATGTCTGCTAAAACAAACCCTGTAGCACAAACAACGCATACATTAATAATGGCAATGGTGACAGCATCCCCCTATGTATAGGCCATTGTTTCCCCATATTGGCAGCCAAGTCCAGATATCCTACACAACCAGGTTTCAAGGTATGGCTGTAGTACACAACACCCCGGACTGGAGTTACAACTATTCAATGAATGAATTTCCACACTTACTATAGAAGGTCATACTGGGCATGCTCCTACACTTGGAGAAATAAGGCCCATGTATGAAACCACAAAGGACTATATATATCTGTATTGTGCAGATGTCTTTGCATACACATAGCTGTGTACACCTAACTGTCTTCACACACACCCATCAGACAGGATTACCCACAGCCAGATGTAGGTGGTCCATATGTGGTACTTCTGCATCTGTTGCATGTGATACACATGCACACACACACAAACACACACACACACACACACACACACACACACACACACACACACACACATATATATATATATATATATATATATATATATATATGCAACATATTACAATATGTCAAGCATATACACACATATATACGGGGAAGAGGGAGACAGACAGTGATAGAGTGAGACACACACGTAGACACACACACAGAGAGTGAGTCATACACAGGGATACTCTGAATGGCAGACGAGTGATATCCTGCTGCAGACAGTTGCATACTACTTGTAACCACTGGCACTTGCCAGCATGAAGATGAGATTCATTGTCTGATGGTACTGAGGTAGGGGTTGTAATATCACATCACCTACCTTTGTGTGTGTGTGTGTGTGTGTGTGTGTGTGTGTGTGTGTGTGTGTGTGTGTGTCCGTAGGTCTCACTATTATAATACCTTTCAAACCCATGTATACTTCCCATTGCCCTACTTTATAAGATCTGCTGATGTCATTCATCTTAGAAGTACCTTTGGAGTATTTTCAGGCCTGCAAATCACTGCTTAGCTAAGGGTTCTAATCTCCATCTTGGCAAATGTAAATGTTTGTAGGTTAAAGATTTTGAGCCCATTCACAACTAGTACACTTCCCATTGTCCTTCTTTAGCAGTCCTGCTGATGTCAGTCACAATAGAAGTAGCATTCAGTTCTATAAGCTCTGTGGCATGTGTGATAACTGTGTAGCACTATAATACAAATGACTAGTTAGGTAGGGGTTCTAATCTCAGTCCTGGCAAATGTGTATGTGAGTATATTTGTGTTTGTAAGTCTGTAGGTTAAAGCATTTTGTGGCCTTTCTCACCCAGTACATCTCCCATTGCCATAATTTACAAGGGCTTGTGATGTTCTTCAGTCTGGAAGTACCATGTGACACCCTATACCCTATAAGCTCTGTGGCATGTGTGCTAAATGCATAACAGTGTAGTAGCAATAACTAGATAGGTAGTGATGCTAATTTGGGTGGGAATGGTATCCATTGGCAGGTGGGTTTTGCAATTTTTTGTTGTGGTCCACCCAGTACATATCCCAATGTCCACTTTACAAGGCCCGCTGTTGTCATCCACTGTAGAGATACCTGTAGACACTCTCCAGCCCTATAAGTTCTGTGCCACATGAAATAACTATGTAACAGTATGGAATAAATAACAAGATATGTGGGGCTTCTAATCCTTTGATACCATTCCCCACTCAGGAATTATAGACAAACACACTGAGCTAGGCATCAACCCCTATACCAGTAGATGGGTTGCAAACTGGCTCACAGATAGAACCCACAGAATGAAAGCAGCAGACTCTATGTCAGACTGCCGACCAGTCATGAGTGGAGTACCACAAGGTATGGTCTTTGGTCCTCTCGTGTTCAGTATCTATGCCTCTGATGTACAATCCACCATGAAGAGACTCTGGCTGACAATATTTGCAGACAACTGCAAGGTGGGTGCCATTATTAACTCCCCAAATGATGTTGACATCCTGCACAAAGGCCTTACTGAGACCTATGACTGTTGTCAGAAACCTGGACTTAAGCTCAATGCCAGAAAATGTGTCACCATCCCCTTCAGGAACAACTTGGTTCCCATGAATCACCATATTGATGATTGTCCACTGAACACAGAAGTTGTTATAAGAGAAATTGGAACACAGGTTGACATCGACCTCTCTGTTGACCACCACAGTGCCAAGGTGGTCAGAATGTCCTTCTATGTGGCACATATTACTAAGGATGTTACATCCAGGAAGATTGAGGTCCTAGTCCCTGTCTACTCTTCTATCATTAGGCCAATCATCGAGTACAATGGCCCATTTGGCATGGACCTCACTAGACACCTGCAATACATGGAGAGGCTGCAAAAGAACCTCACAAATAGGATCCTAGACCCCCAACTTACTAAAGGATTCTTGGGAATTTTTGGGTTTAATAAAAAAAAAATTATGGACAGAGAATATTATTTTTTTAACAATAGATGTTAAAGATTTGTTCCCAGTATTCCCAAGGGGGAGGGTCTCATGTTGTTTGAACAGGTGTTATTTCAGGAATCTGAATTGGAACATGGCATGGCTACACTGGTCTGTGAGATGATGAGTATTGTCTTAGACAATATTTTTTTATGTTTTGAGGGAGAGAACTATCAACAGATCAGGGGTGTAGCCATGGGGGCTGTGTGTTCACCTTTGTATGCCAACTTGGTCCTTCTGGGTTGGGAGAATCAGTATGTATTAAATTGTCCTTTTTGGGGGTAGTGTCAAGTTGTATGTACATTATTTGGATGACATTTTTATCCTCTGGGAGGGTAGTGTGTCTGAGATTCCTAGGTTTATTCAGTATTTGAATTCCAGTACAGATTTTTTTGGATTTTACATATCAGTATGATACCAAAGGTATAAATTACTTGGATACTTATATTTTGAAAGGAAATGATGCTTTTAGGTCAAAATATATAGAAAGGATACTTTTTGCAATGCATATTTGCATTTTCAAAGTAACCACATTATGGGACAAAAGAGAAGTATTGTTAAGGGTTAGGCCATTAGACTGGCCCATATGGCTTCACATTTGGAGGATTTAGGCCCTGAACTAGAAAAGGTTTCCATTATGTTCCAAGACAGGGGATACCACAAATATTTAGTAGAAGAAATTTTGAATGAAGTATATGTAAAATATATATATATTTTTTATAAACTACTCCTGGGGGTGGGTTTCACTACAAGTGCGAACCAGTCCAGGGATGGTCTTCAGACCAAAACATTTTAAAAAAAACTTGTGTATTGCAGTATAATTGGAATACAAATAGTATAAAAAAGTGCTGGAATCTAACTGGAATACTTTTAGAACAAACAGGGAAATTTTCAACAAAGTGGGAGAGACACCAATTTTTACTAACAGGATGGGTCTAAACCTGAAAAAACTTTTTGAAATGAAAATAGATTGGACTGAGGTGGGGGGGTCTAGGACTAGACCATGTGGGATGTGTGCACAATGCCCATATATTAGCAAGCAGAATAGGATGGTTTTGAACAATAACTTGAAAAGTAAAATTACATTTAAGAAGGGAAATTGTAATACCATTGGATTAGTTTATTTGGCAGCATGTGTGTCATGTGCTCACTATTACGTGGGAACGTATGTTAAAAAAGAGTGTATGAACACAACAATGATATAAAAAAATCATAAATTATCTAGTGCTTTGTACAAGCATTCCCCCATTTGTACAGGATTTGTGAAATTTGTGTTTGAAATATTGGACATTGTCAAAATGAACCCTAGAGGTGGAGATTGGAAGAATTTATTAAGAAAAGAGAAACTCAGTGACAGCTTAAGTTAGCTGCAATGTTTCCTCCCAGTCTGGAAAGGGCTAAGATATATATATATATATATATATATATATATATATATATATATATATATATATATATATATATATATATATATATATATATATCTGGATCTACCTGACAACACCGACACACCACAACACCGACAACTAAATCACCAACACCACATAACCGACAGTTCACAAACACGAAACCTCACATGCCCGACACACCATAATCCCGACAATCAACAAACAAAACAAATCCCTGTCAAAAGCACACACACAACACAAGCACACCAAAATCCTTACAAACCCACACTAAACCTCACATACACAACTATCTACAACTTTAACCCAAACCCTAACCCTAAGGTCCGTCACTATCGCACACTCACCTAACCAGCCTAAACTTAACTCACTTAACCCACCCTAACCCAAAGACTATCACTATAGCACACTTACCTAACCTGCGCTAACCTAATTCACTTAACCCAACCTAAAAGACTGTCACTATCACACACTCACCTAACCCGCGCCCTAACCCTAACTCACTTAACCCGCTCCTAACACAAAGACTATCACTATCGCACACTTACCTAACCTGCGCCCTAACCCTAACTCACTTAACCCACCCCTATCCCTAGAGACCGTCAATATCACACACTTACCTTACTCACACCCTAACGTCCGTCACTACAGCATACTTACACAGCCTTTTCCCATGTCGGTGTTCTCAGCGTCGGGGTTTTCATCCGTCGGTCTTCTCAGTTTTCGATCTTCTGGCGTCGGTGTTCTCATTGTTAGCATTCTAAGCTGTCGACGTTGTCAGGTAGACCCATATATATATATATATATATATATATATATATATATATATATATATATATATATGTAATTTTAAACATGACATATTTATGTATGTGAATTTGGGTTTTACATTATTTTATATTACTTTAAGTAGGTAGATACTATATGTCTATATGTGAATTTTAGTAGAGTTTTTGAATGTATTCAAATTTTTATGACATGGGGTATTTAATGTTATGTATAAAACTTTTTTGAATTAAATTATGATGTCATTAATTGAAAGTATTTAAATGGTTCATTTCTAGTAGGAAGTTGTATTCTGATGAAGTCTCTTACAGAAGAAGAAAGTGCTTAATACTAATTATTTGCTAAGTTTTTCTGCATAGTTGCCTAGTTTGAGCATTTTCTGGCTTGTTAAACTTGATTTCTGCATTAGTAGCTGTATTTAGAGCACAACCAAAAGCTGTTTACTGAATTTCCTGTTTGCACTTAATTTTAAAATCATTTTTTTCTCAAAACTTGCATATTTTCTGTCTTTGACCTAGCACTCTTGTGTGGGGTCATTTACTGCACTGTTATAACTTGATATTACTTGTGAACCTCTGCTATCTCTGAAAAACAAAAAGAAAAAAAAAATCTTGCTTTTTTCCCACTTTTCTGAGATTTAAAAAAGTTCAGTTACAGGCTTGCTGTTCCTGAACTGTTTGTAAGTTTCTGTGAGGCCATTTTTGCTTGTGCTAAAGGAAAGTCTCTCTGTTGATCAGTGGCAGTGAAAAACATTGGGCCAGATTCAGGAAGGCTTACACGGAGTTTAAGAGTAGTGTAAGCCTCCGTGTAAGCCTCCTGATTCAGCAACAGCCCAAATCTCCGTGTAAGAGACAGCTAACACGTCTCTTACCGCAATTGAAAGCGTGGAAATGCTCAATACCTCATTTGCAGCTGACAGATATGCAAATGAAGTATGTGGCGATCCACGAAAGCCAAACCAGTCCGTGTAACGGACGTGTTAACTACTGAAATGTACTCAGCTGACAACTGGTACATTTCTGCAAAATTAAAAATGGAGCTATGTCAGCTCCAAATAAAGTGCATTGTTACAGTAAGCATGCCAATGGTCAAATATGTGGCCATTGGCATGAAAAATGTTGCAAAATAAATTATATAACTTTTTTTTTCCCACGGGATTTTTGTGTTTAACTGCAAGCGCACACCAGCATAAGCGGGTGCGCTACCTAAAACTAAAAACCGAAGCTTATAAGCCCACAATTGTGGGATTTATGTATTACATGGAATGTCAATGGAGGGACTTGCAGACTAAAAACAATATGGCCTCCGTTTAGTGGTTGTCAAGGGGGGGAAGCTCCGTGTAAGATATGTAACTAAGCATTACTAGGAAATCCTATGTAAATGAGGGTTACAATACTGAATCACACTGCCACATAGGTAATGAGCACTTTCTGAGTAGTGTAAGAGTTAGAAGGGGAGGAACAGAGTAAGAGGTAGGTGACATCACGGGGGGGAAGGATAGAAAGAAATGTACCAGATTGGAGGGCAATGTAAGGTAACAGATGACAGACAGACATCAGGGAGGGAGGTGTGTCCCAACAGAACACTAGGAAAGTCAAGAAATTGAGGGCATACGCTATCCCTACACTCTAAGTTTCTTGATATACATGCATGCTGCGCGTGTCTGGCGTGTAAAACAGGTTCTACATGTGGGGCGTGTTGCAAACTGTTTACAACGGTTTGCGCGGGCGTGCACGTGTGTAAGGCAGTGTCGCGGCGTTTTAGCATGAATCAGCCTAGCTAACACCGTGTAAGGATGTGCGTCGCGTGTAACACCGTGTAGGGATGTGTCGGCGTTTAAGTGACTGTGGCGTGTTCAAGCTGATGTGCACAATGCTCCCCTTCAGGAAACAGAGAGGAAACAGGAAACAACCAAAATACACGGAAACTGCCAGGGAATACTGCTGGGGTTAATTGGTGGAAACAATTACAAGCAGGCAATGACCAGGCAGACTAAAAAGCCAACCCAGCACTTAAAACACAACAAAGAGCAGTGCAGGCTGTTTCTCACGTGAGATACTGCCAGAAAATAAGTTCTCAGAATTGAAAACTGGAAATAAGCTGAACTCAGAGCAGAAATGCTAGGGGCTGCCATGGCTATTATAATCAGGCATAGGCGAATTGCTGAGGGTGGTGATAATGCAGATGCTGACAGACAACCCAGAGTGAGGAGAAGGAGAAGAGTATACAGGCCTAGGGTCACCTACCATGGGTTACATGAGCTGGAGATAGTAGGCGCTATAGAGTGGACAGAGAGCTCCTGCAGCAGATTGTTGAGCTGTGCAGGCCACATCTCACAC
>NC_056733.1:966284837-966310619 GCF_019279795.1 Protopterus annectens | reverse complement strand
CCACATCAGACACTCCCTGCTCACATCACACAGTCCCTGCACACATCACACAGTCCATGGACACATCACACAGTCCCTGCTCAGATCACACAGTCCCTACACACTTCAGAGTACATGCACACATCACACAGTCCTTGTCCACATCACACAGTTCATGCTCACATTGCACAGTCTTTGCCCAGATCACATAGTCTCTGCACACATCACGCAATCCCTGCTCAAATCACACAGTCCATGTCCACATCACACAGTCCCTGCTCACATCACACTGTCCTTGCCCACATCAAACAGTCCCTGCCTACATTACACAGTCCTTGCTCATATCACACATTCACCGCTCACATCACACAGTCCATGCTCACATCACACAGTTCCTGCCTACATCACACAGTCCCTCCCTACATCACAGTCTGTGCTTACATCTTCATAGGTTCATAGGTTCATAGGTTTATACTAGGCTATCTGCCCTAAGGCATTTATAAGCCTAGCCCAGAGTTTTGTGGATTATGCCACCCCTTATGTTAAAAAATACTGTGACCATTAGTTTGTTGTGCCTCTGTCCAGCAGTGACACAGAGATGATTCCTGGGGTAAACCTACGATCTCCCATCCACCAGTCAAGATTTCTCTTGAACAGAGGCAGCGAGGTGCTCTGCCTCACATGGACTGGGATTTTATTCCACAACATAGGGAGTCTCTGGGTGACAAATCTATCCCTCCAGCATGTCCTATTTATATCACTGCTAAGGTTTAAGTTGCTTGCTCTAGTGGATCTGGTAGATTTGGATTTTTTGAGGTGGAGCATGTCCATTAACCCGGTTGAAATGGCCTGTATGTCAGGCACAGGTCACCCCTGAGCAGATGGTATCGACTGAATAGAGCTGGAGTTCTCCAGCAATTTGGCATCATGACAGATTTTGGAGTCCCCATCCTTTGGTGAGGAACCTTTTGGGGTCCTCCAACTGCTGCAGTGTGGTGAGATACATCCTGAATGGGGCATTGTACCGATCATTGGTCTGATAAGTGAAGAGTATAGGGGAACAATGACCTCACTTGATCTGGATGTGAATCCTTCATGATCAGGTGGGCAATGTGAAGTTTTTCTAACCACTTTAGCAATGTAGTGTCAAAGAAAGGCCACTGTCAACCTGGGTCCCCAGGTCCTGATAACCTCTTCTGTGCTTAGTGGATTGCCACCCATATGGTAGCTTGGGGTTACCTTGTTTTCCCGAGTGTATTCTACACATTTTTGGCACTTAACTTCAGGCCATGGCTCTGGCACCAGCTTTCAGTTCCGTGAGACCCCTCTGAAGGATATCTGTGTCCGATGTACTTTCCACTATGGCTCCCAGTTTGCAGTCATCTGCAAACTTTGTCAGCTCATAGTCCTCCCATGTTTGCCTGTACTCTGAGAAGTAGATGCCGAACAACAGGGGCAGGACTGAAGCCTGTGACACCACTTCAGACCGGCTTGAGTCTGACATGGCGCCAGCTACTCTAACCCTGTGGGTTCTGTCCTTAGCCAGTTTGAAACCCATCTTGTGACATATGGGTTTACATTCTGCTGGTAGTTTCTCTATAATACCAGTGGGTATTGTGACTTTGTAAGGTCAAGGTAGGCTGTATGGACTGCCTTTCCTCATCAATGGCCTTGGTGACTGTTTCAAGAAGTCGACTGTTCAAGGCATGATCTGCCCGACAAAGTTCAAACTGGGTCGGGTCCTATGTCTGCAAAGTCCCTATGTCTTTGTTTATGAGTTCCATATGATCCTCCATAGCTGTGAAGACCAGGCTTGTTAAATGCAAGTGGCACCAGGGTCCACAGAGGCACCGCCCTGTGAGTGGGACCACAGTTGCTGCACGCCACTCCTGGGCATGTATCCTGTGGTAAGGCTAAGGTAAACAGCTGCCATGTGCGGGTTTAGTTCCTCACTGAGTTCATGTAGCACACAGCGAGACACCATCGGTCCCATTGATGCTGTGTTTTTAGCTTTAGAGAGACAGCTTTCACCCGCGATTGAGATGTCTGGGAGGCTGCACCGCTGGGGCAATTATCTCTCCTTTTGGAGAGGTGTAGTTTGCAATGAACCTATCTGCCAGTATGTTGGCAATGTCTGTGGGTTCAGTGATTTTTGTATCATTTGACTAATTCTGAGCATATCTGGGAGTTTCACCCAGGTTCTAACATAGCTGAAGAAGGCCTTATGATTGTCTTTTGAATCTATGGCAATCTTTCTCTCAAAGTGGCCTTGACGATTTTATGAGTGCTCTGATTTTTACTAATAATGATCAAAGGTGTGTCTCCTCATGGATTTTGCTCTATCATGCAACAGCTCTCTCTCTTATTGTAAAGTTTTATGGTCAGGTCCACCAGACTGACGCCTGCTCTTGGTGGAAAGAGTCTTGGTTTTATTAGGGATGCCTGATCCATGCAGTCCTGAGGTGTCTCAGAAAGGCATTGTATGGCTTCCAGAATGGGTGGCTCCACTGGCTCGGGCCTGAAGGATACCACACCAGTCTTGAGTAGTGTGAAGTCTGCTTTAGAGTTCTTCACTGTGGTCTTTTTGTTGGGCAGTGGGGGATGTATATCCAGTGAGATTAGCCTATGATCTGATCTCACCAATGAGGATATACTTCGGTGTGGATTTGTCACCATGTTTGTGATGATGAGATCTAGTATATTTTCTCCTCTTGTGGGAGCAGTGACTAGTTGTTCCATGGCATTTGAATTTATGAACTCCAGGAACCTTTGGGCTAGAAAGTTTGGGCTTGAGTAATGTTCCCAGTCTATATTCGGTAGTTGAAGTCACCCAATATAATGGTGTTTGAGATACATTTATACCTCCAGTGTCTTCAGGAAGGCTGTGTTCCTGAGTTTGAGAGGTGGCCTGTAGCATGCTAAAAATGTAGACAGTTTTGCCTATTAATGCACCTGTGGATGTTTCCCATGCTCGTGCGTTGCCACCAACCTGGAGTGTGTATCCTTGTTGAATATGGATACACCCTCCTTTGTGGTGTGGTCCAGGTTTTGGGGCCAAACGCGCGATATGAGGTAAAACCTGATAGTGCGGGGTGCTCTCAGGAGCCTTGAACCAGGTTTCACTCACAGCACAGACATTGTTCTCCATACTGAGAAGGCCGAGTGCATTTTGAGATTTTAGACTTCTGCATTGAGCAGCATTACCTTAGTTTCTTCCCATTTTGTTTTCTAGGTGATAGTTTTAGAATTTGAGCCTTGCCTAAAAAAGGCACTATGTAAGAGGCAAACCTTAGCCAATATCCGAATCCCAGGGGTGACAGGTGCAAGCCGTCCCACAGTCCCTGCACACATCACACAGTCCCTGCCTACATCACACAGTCCCTGCTCACATCACACAGTCCCTGCTCACATCACACAGTCCCTGCCTACATCACACAGTCCCTGCTCACATCACACAGTCCCTGCCTACATCACACAGTCCCTGCTCACATCACACAGTCCCTGCCTACATAACACAGTCCCTGCATACATCACACAATCCCTGCTCACATCACACAGTCCCTGCTCACATCACACAGTCCCTGCTCACATCACAGAGTCCCTGCCTATATCACACAGTCCCTGCCTGCATCACACAGTCCCTGCTCACATCACACAGTCCTTGTTCACATCACACAGTACCTGCTCACATCACACAGTCCCTTCTCACATCACACAATCCCTGTTCACATCACACAATCCCTGCTCACATCACACAGTCCCTGCCTACATCACACAGTCCCTGCCCATATCACACAGTCCCTGCTCAGATCACACAGTCCCTGCTCACATCACACAGTCCCTGCTCACATCACACAGTCCCTGCCCACATCACACAGTCTCTGCTCACATCACACAGTCCCTGCTCAAATAACACAGTCCCTGCCCACATCACATAGTCCCTGCTCACACATCACACAGTCCTGCCACATCACACAATCCCTGCTCATCACACAGTCCCTGCCCACATCACACAGTCCCTACTCACATCACACAGTCCCTACTCACAGCACACAGTCCATATTCATATCACACAGTCCCTGCTCACATCACACAGTCCCTGCTCACATCACACAGTCCCTGCTCACATCACACAGTCCCTGCTCATATCACACAGTCCCTGCATACATCACACAGTCCCTGCCCATATCACACAGTCCCTGCCTACATCACACAATACCTGCTCAGATCACACAGTCCCTGCCTGCATCACACAATCCCTGTCCACATCATAAAATCCCTTCTCACTTCACACAGTCCCTGCATATATCACACAATCCCTGCTCACATCACACAGTCCCTGCTCACATCACACAGTCCTTGTACACATCACACAATCCCTGCTCACATCACACAGTCCCTGCCTACATCACACAGTCCCTGCCTATATCACACAGTCCCTGCTCACATCACACAGTCCCTGCCCACATCACACAGTCCCTGCCTACATCACACAGTCCCTGCTCACATCACACAGTCCCTTCCTACATCACACAGTCCCTGCTCACATCACACAGTCCTTGCCTACATTACACAATCCCTGCTCTTATCACATAGTCTCTGCTCACATCATACATTCCCTGCTAACATCACACAGTCCCTGCCTACATCACAGTCCCTGCTCACATCACACAGTCCCTGCCTACATCACACAGTCCCTGCCCATATCACACAGTCCCTGCCTATATCACACAGTCCCTCCCTACATCACACAGTCCCTACATCACACAGTCCCTGCCTATATCACACAATCCCTGCTCACATCACACAGTCCCTGCCCACATTACACAGTCCCTGCTCATATCACACAGTCCTTGTCCACATCACACAGTCCCTGCTCACATCGCACAGTCTCTGCCCAGATCACACAGTCCCTGCTCACATCACACTATCCCTGCTCAAATCACAAAGTTCCTGCCTACATCACACAGTCCCTGCACACATCACACAATCCTTGCTCACATTACACAGTCTTTGTCCACATCACACAGTCCCTGCTCACATCACACAGTCCCTGTCCAGATCACGCAGTCTCTGCATACATCACACAATACCTGCTCAGATGACATAGTCCCTGCCTGCATCACACAGTCCCTGTCCACATCACACAGTCCCTTCTCATTTCACACAGTCCCTGCGTACATCACAAAATCCCTGCTCACATCACACAGTCGCTGCTCACATCACACAGTCCTTGTACTCATCACTCAATCCCTGCTCACATCACACAGTCCCTGCTCACAACACACAGTCCCTGCCCACATCACACAGCCCCTGCTCATATCACACAGTCCCTGCCTACATCACACAGTCCCTGCCTACATCACACAGTCCCTGCTCACATCACACAGTCCTTGTCCACATCACACAGTCCCTGCTCACATCACACAGTCCCTGCCCACATCACACAGTCCCTGCTCACATCACACAGTCCCTGCTCACATCACACAGTCCCTGCTCACATCACACAGTCCATGCACACATCACACAGTCCATGGACACATCACACAGTCCCTGCTCAGATCACACAGTCCCTGCACACTTCAGAGTCCATGCACACATCACACAGTCCTTGTCCACATCACACAGTCCCTGCTCACATCACACAGTCTCTGCCCAGATCACACAGTCCCTGCACACATCACACAATCCCTGCTCACATCACACAGTCCATGTCCACATCACACAGTCCCTGCTCACATCACACAGTCCCTGCACACATCACACAGTCCCTGCTCACATCACACAGTCCCTGCTCATATCACACAGTCCCTGCTCACATCACACAGTCCCTGCTCACATCACACAGTTCCTGCCTACATCACACAGTCCCTGCCTACATCACACAGTCCCTGCTCACATCACACAGTCCCTGCCTACATTACACAGTCCCTGCTCATATCACACAGTCCCTGCTCACATCACACAGTCCCTGCTCACATCACACAGTCCCTGCCTACATCACACAGTCCCTGCCTACATCACACAGTCCCTGCCTATATCACACAGTCCCTGCCTACATCACACAGTCCCTGCTCACATCACACAGTCCTTGTACTCATCACTCAATCCCTGCTCACATCACACAGTCCCTGCTCACATCACACAGTCCCTGCTCACATCACACAGTCCCTGCTCACATCACACAGTCCCTGCACACATCACACAGTCCTTTTACATTACACAGTCCCTGCCTATATCACAAAGTCCCATCCTAAAAAACACAGTCCCTGTCTACATCACATAGTCCCTGCTCACATCACACAGTCCCTGCCCACATCACACAGTGCCTGCTCACATTACACAGTCCCTGCCTACATTACACAGTCCATGCCCACATCACACAGTCCCTGCCTACATCACACAGTCCTTGCCCACATCACACAGTCCCTGCTCACATCACACAGTCCCTGCACACATCACACAGTCCCTGCTCACATCACACAGTCCCTGCTCACATCACACAGTTCCTGCCTACATCACACAGTCCCTGCTCACATCACACAGTCCCTGCCTACATTACACAGTCCCTGCTCACATCACACAATCCCTGCTCATCTCACAGTCCCTGCACATCACACAAGTCCTGCTCACAGCACACAGTCCATGCACACATCACACAGTCCCTGCCCATATCACACAGTCCCTGCTCACATCACACAGTCCCTGCCTACATCACACAGTCCCTGCCTACATCACACAATCCCTGCTCACATCACACAGTCCCTGCTCACATCACACAGTCCCTGCCCACATCACACAGTCCCTGCACACATCACACAGTCCCTGCTCACATCACACAGTCCTTGTCCACATCACACAGTCCCTGCACACAGTCCCTGCATACATCACACAATCCCTGCTCACATCACACAGTCCCTGCTCACATCACACAGTCCCTGCTCACATCACACAGTCCCTGCTCATATCACACAGTCCCTGCCTATATCACACAGTCCCTGCTCATATCACACAGTCCCTGCTCACATCACACAGTCCCTGCCTACATCACACAGTCCCTGCCTACATCACACAGTCCCTGCCCACATCACACAGTCCCTACTCACATCACACAGTCCCTACTCACAACACACAGTCCCTATTCATATCACACATTCCCTATTCTAATCTTACAGTCCTTGCTCACATCACACAATCCCTGCTCATGTCACACAGTCCCTGCCCACATCACACAGTCCCTGCCTACATCACACAGTCCCTGCCTACATCACACAATCCCTGCTCACATCACACAGTCCCTGCTCACATCACACAGTCCCTGCTCACATCACACAGTCCCTGCCTACATCACACAGTCCCTGCCTACATCACACAGTCCCTGCTCACATCACACAGTCTCTGCCCACATCACACAGTCCCTGCTCACATCACACAGTCCCTGCCCACATCACACAGTCCCTGCTCACATCACACAGTCCCTGCCAACATCACACTATCCCAGCCTACATCACATAGTCCTTGCTCACATCACACAGTCCCTCCTCACATCACACAATCCCTGCACACATCACACAATCCCTGCTCATATCACACAGTCCCTGCCCACATAACACAGTCCCTGCCCACATCACACAGTCCCTACTCACATCACACAGTCCCTGCTCACATCACACAGTCCCTGCCCACATCACACAGTCCCTACTCACATCACACAGTCCCTACTCACATCACACATTCTGTATTCATATCACACAGTCCTTGCTCACATCACACAATACCTGCTCAAGTCACACAGTCCCTGCCTACATCACATACTCCCTGCTCACATCACACAGTCTCTGCCCACATCACACAGTCCTTGCTCAAATCACACAGTCCTTGCCCACATCACAGAGTCTCTGCCCACATCACACAGTCCCTACTCATATCACATAGTCCCTGCTCATATCACACAGTCCCTGCTCACATGACACAGTCCTTGCCTACATCACACAATCCCTTCTCACATCACACAGTCCCTGCACACATCACACAATCCCTGCTCACATCACACAATCCCTGCTCACATCAAACAGTCCTGCTCACATCACACAGTCCCTGCTTACATCACACAGTCCCTGCCCACATCACACAGTCCCTGCTCACATCACACAGTCCCTGCTCACATCACACAGTCCCTGCTCACATCACACAGTCCTTGTCCACATCACACAGTCCCTGCTCACATCACACAGTCTCTGCCCACATCACACAGTCCCTGCACACATCACACAATCCCTGCTCACATCACACAGTCCCTGCTCACATCACACAGTCCCTGCTCACATCACACAGTCCCTGCCTACATCACACAGTCCCTGCTCACATCACACAGTCCTTGCCACATCACAAAGTCACTGCTCACATCACACAGTCCCTGCTCACATCACACAGTCCCTGCTCACATCACACAGTCCCTGCTCACATCACACAGTCCCTGCCCACATCACACAGTCCCTGCACACATCACACAGTCCCTACTCACATCACACAGTCCTTGTCCACATCACACAGTCCCTGCTCATATCACACAGTCTCTGCACACATCACACAGTCTCTGCACATATCCCACAATACCTGCTCAGATCACACAGTCCCTGCCTGCATCACACAGTCCCTGTCCACATCACACAGTCCTTGCTGACATCACTCAGTCACTGCCCAGATCACACTGTCCCTGCCTACATCACACAATCCCTTCTTACATCACACAGTCCCTGCTCACATCACACAGTCCCTGCTCACATCACACAGTCCCTGCTCACATCACACAGTCCCTGCCCACATCACACAGTCCCTGCTCACATCACACAGTCCCTGCCCACATCACACAGTCCCTGCCCACATCACACAGTCCCTGCTCACATCACACAGTCCCTGCTCACAGCACACAGTCCCTGCTCACATCACACAGTCCAAGCTCACATCACACAGACCCTGCCCTCATCATACAGTTCCTAGTCACATCACAGAGTTCCTGTCAACATCACACAGTCCCTGCTCACATCACACAGTCCATGTCCACATCACAAAGTCCCTGCTCACATCACACAGTCTCTGCACACATCACACAGTCCCTGCCCACATCACACAGTCCCTGCTCACATCACACAGTCCCTGCACACATCACACAGTCCCTGGCTCACATCATACAGTCCTTGTTCACATCACACAGTCCCTGCTCACATCACACAGTCCCTGCTCACATCACACAGTCCCTGCTCACATCACACAGTCCCTGCTCACATCACACAGTCCCTGTCCACATCACACAGTCCCTGCTTACATCACACAGTCCCTGCTCACATCACACAGTCCCTGCCTACATCACACAGTCCCTGCTCACATCACACAGTCCCTGCTCACATCACACAGTCCCTGCCCACATCACACAGTCCCTGCTCACATCACACAGTCCCTGCTCACATCACACAGTCCCTGCTCATATCACACAGTCCCTGCTCACATGACACAGTCCCTGCCTACATCACACAATCCCTGCTCACATCACACAGTCCCTGCCCACATCACACAGTCACTGCCTACATCACACAGTCCCTGCTCACATCACACAGTCCCTGCCTACATCACACAGTCCCTGCTCACATCACACAGTCCCTGCCTACATCACACAGTCCCTGCCCATATCACACAGTCCCTGCCTATATCACACAGTCCCTGCCTATATCACACAGTCCCTGCCCACATCACACAGTCCCTGCTGACATCAAACAGTTCCTGCCTACATCATACAGTCCCTGCCCATATCACACAGTCCCTGCTCAAATCACACAGTCCCTGCACATATCACATCATCCCTGCTCATATCACACTGACCCTGCTCACATCACACAGTTCCTACTGACAGCACACAGTCCATGGACACATCACACAGACCCTGCTCACATCACACACTCCTTGTACACATCACTCCATACCTGCTCACATCACACAGTCACTGCCCACATCACACAATCCCAGCCTACATCACATAGTCCCTGCTCACATCACACAGTCCCTGCTCACATCACACAGTCCCTGCCCACATCACACAGTCCCTGCTCACATCACACAGTCTCTGCCCACATCACACAGTCCCTGCTCACATCACACAGTCCTTGCTCACATCACACAATCCCTGCTCAAGTCACACAGTCCCTGCCCGCATCATATACTCCCTGCTCACATCACATAGTCTCTGCCCACATCACACAGTCGCTACTCATATCACATCGTCCCTGCTCATATCACACAGTCCCTGCTCACATCACACAGTCCCTGTCCACATCACACAGTCCTTGCTGACATCACTCAGTCACTGCCCAGATCACACAGTCCCTGCCTACATCACACAATCCCTGCACACATCACACAGTCCCTGTTCACATCACACAATCCCTGCTCACATCAAACAGTTCCTGCCTACATCACACAGTCCCTGCCCATATCACACAGTCCCTGCTCACATCACACAGTCCCTGCCTACATCACACAATCCCTGCTCACATCACACAGTCCCTGCTCACATCACACAGTCCCTGCCTACATCACACAATCCCTGCTCACATCACACAGTCCCTGCCTACATCACACAGTCCCTGCCCACATCACACAGTCCCTGCTCACATCACACAGTCCCTGCCTACATCACACAATCCCTGCTCACATCACACAGTCCCTGCCCACATCACACAGTCGCTGCCTACATCACACAGTCCCTGCTCACATCACACAGTCCTTGTCCACATCACACAGTCCCTGCTCACATAACACAGTCCCTGCCCACATCACACAGTCCCTTCTCACATCACACAGTCCCTACTCACATCACACAGACCCTACTCATATACTCCCTGCCTACATCACAGTCCCTGCCTACATTACACAGTCCCTGCTCATATCACACAGTCCCTGCTCACATCACACAGTCCCTGCCTACATCACACAGTCCCTGCTCACATCACACAGTCCCTGCTCACATCACACAGTCCCTGCCCACATCACACAGTCCCTGCTCACATCACACAGTCCCTGCCTACATCACACAGTCCCTGCTCATATCACACAGTCCCTGCCTACATCACACAGTCCCTGCCTATATCACACAGTCCCTTCTCACATCACACTATCCCTGAACACATCACACAATCCCTGCTCATATCACACAGTCCCTGCCTACATCACACAGTCCCTGCCCATATCACACAGTCCCTGCCCATATCACACAGTCTCTGCTCAAATCACACAGTCCCTGCTCACATAACACAGTCCCTGCTCACATCACACAGTCCCTTCTCACATCACACTATCCCTGAACACATCACACAATCCCTGCCTATATCACACAGTCCCTGCTCACATCACACAGTCCCTGCTCACATCACACAGTCCCTGCCCACATCACACAGTCCCTGCCCACATCACACAGTCCCTGCCTACATCACACAGTCCCTGCTCACATCACACAGTCCTTGTCCACATCACACAGTCCCTGCTCACATCGCACAGTCTCTGCCCAGATCACACAGTCCCTGCACACATCACACAATCCCTGCTCACATCACACAGTCCTTGTCCACATCACACAGTCTCTGCACACATCACACAATACCTGCTCAGATCACACAGTCCCTGCCTACATCACACAATCCCTTCTCACATCACACAGTCCCTGCATACATCACACAATCCCTGCTCACATCACAGAGTCCCTGCTCACATCACACAGTCCCTGCTCACATCGCACAGTCGCTGCCATGATCACACAATCCCTGCTCACATCACAGAGTCCCTGCTCACATCACACAGTCCCTGCTCACATCACACAGTCCCTGTCCACATCACACAGTCCCTGCACACATCACACAATCCCTGCTCACATCACACAGTCCCTGCCCACATCACACAGTCCCTGCTCACATCACACAGTCCCTGCCCACATCACACAGTCCCTGCTCACATCACACAGTCCCTGCCTACATCACACAGTCCCTGCTCACATCACACAGTCCCTGCTCACATCACACAGTCCCTGCCTACATTACACAATCCCTGCTCATATCACACAGTCCCTGCTCACATCACACAGTCCCTGCTAACATCAAAGAGTTCCTGCCTACATCACACAGTCCCTGCCTATATCACAGTCCCTGCTTACATCACAGAGCCCTTGCCCAGATCACACAGTCCCTGCTCACATCACAGTCTCTGCTCACATCACACAGTCCCTGCCTACATCACATAGTCCTTGCCTAAATACCAGAGTCTCTGCGTACCTCACAGTCCCTGCCTAAATCACACAGTCCCTCCCTACATCACACAGTCCCTGCCTACATCACACAGTCCCTGCCTACATCACACAGTCCCTGCTCACATCACACAGTCCCTTCTCACATTACACAATCCCTGCACACATCACACAATCCCTGCTCACATCACACAGTCCCTGCCTACATCACACAGTCCCTGCTCATATCACACAGTCCCTGCCTACATCACACAGTCCCTGCTCACATCACACAGTCCCTGCCCACATTACACAGTCCCTGCTCATATCAGTCTCTGCTCACATCACACAGTCCCTGCTCATATCACACAGTCCCTGCTCACATCACACAGTCCCTGCTCACATCACACAGTCCCTGCTCACATCACACAGTCCCTGCTCACATCACACAGTCCCTGCCTACATCACACAGTCCCTGCCTACATCACACAGTCCCTGCCTATATCACACAGTCTCTGCCTATATCACACATTCCCTCCCTACATCAAACAGCCCCTCACTACATCACACAGTCCCTGTCAACATCACATAGTCCCTGCTCACAATACAGAGTCCCTGCCTACATCACACAATCCCTGCTCACATCACACAGTCCCTCCTCACATCACACAGTCCCTGCTCACATCACACAGTCCCTGCTCACATCACACAGTCCCTGCCCACATCACACAGTCCCTGCCTACATCACACAGTCCCTGCTCACATCACACAGTCCCTGCTCACATCACACAGTCCCTGCCCACATCACACAGTCCCTGCTCACATCACACAGTCCCTGCTCACATCACACAGTCCCTGCTCACATCACACAGTCCCTGCCGATATCACACAGTCCCTGCTCAGATCACACAGTCACTGCCTACATCACACAATCCCTGCTCACATCACACAGTCCTTGTCCACATCACAGTCCCTGCACATATCACACAGTCCATGCACACATCACACAGTCCATGGACACATCACACAGACCCTGCTCAGATCACACAGTCCCTGCCTACATCTTACAGTCCCTGCCTACATTACACAATCCCTGCTCATATCACACAGTCACTGCTCACATCACACAGTCCCTGCTAACATCAGAGTCCTGCCTACATCACACAGTCCCTGCCTACATTACACAGTCCCTGCTCACATCACACAGACCCTGATTACATCACACAGTCCCTGCCTACATCACACAATCCCTGCTCACATCACACAGTCCCTGCCCACATCACACAGTCCCTGCCCACATCACAGTCCCTGCTCACATCACACAGTCCCTGCCCACATCACACAGTCCCTGCCCACATCACACAGTCCCTGCTCACATCACACAGTCCCTGCTCACATCACACAGTCTCTGCCCACATCACACAGTCCCTGCACACATCACACAATCCCTGCTCACATCACACAGTCCTTGTCCACATCACACAGTCCCTGCTCACATCACACAGTCCTTGTCCACATCACACAGTCCCTGCTCACATCACACAGTCCCTGCTCACATCACACAGTCCCTGCCCACATCACACAGTCCCTGCTCACATCACACAGTCCCTGCCTACATCACACAGTCCCTGCTCACATCACACAGTCCCTGCATACATCACACAATCCCTGCTCACATCACACAGTCCCTGCTCACATCACACAGTCCCTGCCCACATCACACAGTCCCTGCTCACATCACACAGTCCCTGCTCACATCACACAGTCCCTGCTCACATCACACAGTCCCTGCTCACATCACACAGTCCCTGCTCACATCAAACAGTCTCTGCCCACATCACACAGTTCCTGGTCACATCACAGAGTTCCTGCCTACATCACACAGTCCCTGCCTACATCACACAGTCCCTGCTCACATCACACAGTCCTTGTCCACATCACAAAGTCCCTGCTCACATCACACAGTCCCTTCCCAGATCACACAGTCCCTGCTCACATCATACAGTCCTTGTCCACATCACACAGTCCCTGCTCACATCACACAGTCCCTGCACACATCACACAGTCCCTGGCTCACATCATACAGTCCTTGTCCACATCACACAGTCCCTGCTCACATCATACAGTCCTTGTCCACATCACACAGTCCCTGCTCACATCACACAGTCCCTGCCCACATCACACAGTCCCTGCCCACATCACACAGTCCCTGCTCACATCACACAGTCCCTGCCCACATCACACAGTCCCTGCCCACATCACACAGTCCCTGCTCACATCACACAGTCCCTGCCTACATCACACAGTCCCTGCCTACATCACACAGTCCCTGCTCACATCACACAGTCCTTGTCCACATCACACAGTCCCTGCTCACATCACACAGTCCCTGCTCACATCACACAGTCCCTGCTCACATCACACAGTCCCTGTCCACATCACACAGTCCCTGCTCACATCACACAGTCCCTGCCCACATCACACAGTCCCTGCTCACATCACACAGTCCCTGCTCATATCACACAGTCCCTGCTCACATCACACAGTCCCTGCTCGCATCACACAGTCCCTGCCCACATAACACAGTCCTGCCCACATCACACAGTCCCTACTCACATCACACAGTCCCTGCCCACATCACACAGTACTTGCTCACATCAGACAGTTCCTGCTCACATCACACAGTCCCTGCTCACATCACACAGTCCCTGCCTACATCACACAGTCCCTGCTCACATCACACAGTCCATGCACATATCACATAGTCCCTGCTCAGATCACAGAGTCCCTGCACACATCACACAGTCCCTGCTCACATCACACAATACCTGTACACATCACACAGTCCCTGCTCACATCACACAATTCCTGCCTACATCACAAAGTCAATTCTTACATCACACAGTCCCTCCTCACATCACACAGTCCTTGTCCACATCACACAGTCCCTGTCCACATCACACAGTCCCTGCACACATCACACAGTCCCTGCCTACATCCACAGTCCCTCCTCACATTGCACAGTCCCTGCTCACATCACATAGTTCCTGCCCACATCACATAGTCCCTGCACAAATTACACAATCCCTGCCTACATCCACAGTCCCTCCTCACATTGCAAAGTCCCTGCTTACATCACATAGCTCCTTCCCACATCACACAGTCCCTGAACAGAATATACATCCCCTGTCCACATCGTAAATTTACTGCTCACATCACACTGTCCCTGCCCACATCAAACAGTTCCTGCTCACATCACACAGTCCCTGCTCACATCACACAGTCCCTGCCTACATCACACAATCCCTGCTCACATCACACAGTCCCTGCTCACATCACACAGTCCCTGCTCATATCACACAGTCACTGCTCACATCACACAGTCCCTGCCTACATCACACAGTCCCTGCCTATATCACACAGTCCCTCCCTACATCACACAGTCCCTGCTCACATCACACAGTCCCTGCATACATTACACAGTCCCTGCTCACATCACACAGTCCCTGCCTACATCACACAGTCCCTGCCTACATCACAGTCCCTGCTCACATCACACAGTCCCTGCTCACATCACACAGTCCCTGCCTATATCACACAGTCCCTGCCTACATCACACAGTCCCTGCCTACATCACACAGTCCCTGCCTATATCACACAGTCCCTCCCTACATCACACAGTCCCTCCCTACATCACACAGTCCCTGTCTACATCACATAGTCCCTGCTCACAATACAGAGTCCCTGCCTACATCACACAGTCCCTGCTCACATCACACAGTCCCTGCCTACATCACACAGTCCCTGCTCACATCACACAGTCCCTGCTCACATCACACAGTCCCTGCCCACATCACACAGTCCCTGCCTACATCACACAGTCCCTGCTCACATCACACAGTCCCTGCTCACATCACACAGTCCCTGCCCACATCACACAGTCCCTGCCTACATCACACAGTCACTGCCCACATCACACAATCCCAGCCTATATCACACAGTCCCTGCACACATCACACAGTCCCTACTCACATCACACAGTCCCTACTCAAAACACACAGTCCCTATTCATATCACAGTCCCTGCTCACATCACAGTCCCTGCTCACATCACACAATCCCTGCTCACATCACAGAGTCCCTGCTCACATCGTACAGTCCCTGCCCACATCACAGAGTCTCTGCCCACATCACACAGTCCCTACTCATATCACATAGCCCCTGCTCATGTCACACAGTCCCTGCTCACAAGACAGTCCTTGCCTACACCACACAATCCCTTCTCAGATCACACAGTCCCTGCACACATCACACAATCCCTGCTCAAATCATACAATCCCTGCTCACATCCCACAGTTCCTGCCTACGACACACAGTCCCTGCCCATATCACACAGTCCCTGCTCACATCACACAGACCCTGATTACATCACACAGACCCTGCCTACATCACACAGTCCCTGCTCACATCACACAGACCCTACTCCAATCACACAGTCCCTCACTGCATCACATAGTCCCTGCATACATCACACAATCCCTGCTCTCATCACATAGTCCCTGCTCACATCACACAGTCCCTTCTCACATCACACAATCCCTGCACACATCACACAATCCCTGCTCACATCACACAGTCCCTGCCTACATCACACAGTCCCTGCTCACATCACACAGTCCCTGCCTACATCACACAGTCCCTGCCTACATCACAGTCCCTGCTCACATCACACAGTCCCTGCTCACATCACACAGTCCCTGCCCACATCACACAGTCCCTGCTCACATCACACAGTCCCTGCTCACATCACACAATCCCTGCTCACATCACACAGTCCCTGCTCACATCACACAGTCCCTGCTCACATCACACAGTCCCTGCCTACATTACACAATCCCTGCTCACATCACACAGTCCCTTCCCAGATCACATAGTCCCTGCTCACATGACACAGTCCCTGCTCATATTACACAGTCCCTGCCTACATCACACAGTCCCTGCCCACTTCACACAGTCCCTGCCTACATCACACAGTCCCTGCTCACATCACACAGTCCTTGTCCACATCACACAGTCCCTGCTCACATCACACAGTCCCTGCCAAGATCACGCAGTCCCTGCACACATCACACAATACCTGCTCAGATCACACAGTCCCTTCTCACATCACACAGTCCCTGCACATCACACAATCCCTGCTCACATCACACAGTCCCTGCCTACATCACACAGTCCCTGCCCACATCACACAGTCCCTGCCTACATCACACAGTCCCTGCTCACATCACACAGTCCCAGCTCACATCACACAGTCCCTGCCCAGATCACACAGTCCCTGCACACATCACACAGTCCCTGCTCATCACACAATGCCTGCCTACATCACACAGTCCCTACTCACATCACACAGTCCTTGCTCACATCCCACAATACCTGCTCCAGTCACACAGTCCCTGCTCACATCACACAGTCCCTGCTCACATCACACAGTCCTTGCCCACATCACACAGTCCCTGCTCACATCACCAAGTCCCTGCCCACATCACAGACCCTGCTCACATCATACAGTCCCTGCCCACATCACACAGTCCCTGCTCAAATCACACAGTCCCTGCCCACATCACACAGTACCTGCATACATCACACAGTCCCTCACACATCACACAGTCTCTGCACACATCACACAATACCTGCTCAGATCACACAGTCCCAGCTCACATCAAACAGTATCTGCCCACATCACACAGTCCCTGCTCACATCACACAGTCACTTCCCAGATCACTCAGCCCCTGCTCACATCACACAGTCCCTGCACACATCAAACAGTCCCTGCTCATATCACACAGTCTCTGCTCAAATCACACAGTCCCTGCTCACATAACACAGTCCCTGCCCACATCACACAGCCCTTGTCACATCACACAGTCCCTGCCTACATCACACAGTCACTGCCCACATCACACAATCCCAGCCTACATCACATAGTCCCTGCTCACATCACACAGTCCCTGCTTACATCACACAGTCCCTTCTCACATGACACAATCCCTGCACACATCACACAATCCCTGCTCACATCACACAGTCCCTGCCCACATCAAACAGTTCCTGCTCACATCACACAGTCCCTGCTCACATCACACAGTCCCTACCTACATTACACAATCCCTGTTCATCTCACACAGTCCCTGCTCACATCACACTTTCCCTGCTTACAACAAAGAGTGCCTGCCTACATCACACAGTCCCTGCTCATATCACAGTTGCCGCTCACACCACACAGTCCATGCTCACATCACATAGTTCCTGCCCACATCACACAGTCCCTGCCTACATCACATAGCCCCTGCCTAAATCCCACAGTCTCTGCCTACATCACAGTCCCTGCCTACATCACACAGTCCCTGCCTACATCACACAGTCCCTGCCTATATCACACAGTCCCTGCTCATCACACAGTCCCTGCCTATATCACACAGTCCCTGCCTACATTACACAGTCCCTGCCTATATCACACAGTCCCTCCCTACATCACACAGTCCCTGTCTACATCACATAGTCCCTGCTCACATCACACAGTCCCTGCCTACATTACACAGTCCCTGCTCATATCACACAGTCCCTGCCTACATCACACAGTCCCTGCCTATATCACACAGTCCCTGCTCACATCACAGTCCCTGCTCACATCACACAGTCCCTCCTCACATCACACAATCCCTGCACACATCACACAATCCCTGCTCACATCACACAGTCCCTGCCTACATCACACAGTCCCTGCTCACATCACACAGTCCCTGCTCACATCACACAGTCCCTGCTCACATCACACAGTCCTTGTCCACATCACACAGTCCCTGCTCACATCACACAGTCCCAGCTCACATTACACAGTCCCTGCCAAGATCACACAGTCCCTGTTCACATCACACAGTCCCTGTTCAAATCACACAGTCCCTGCTGACATCACACAGTCCCTGCTCACATCACACAGCCCTTCTCACATCACACAATCCCTTCTCACATCACACAGTCCCAGCACACATCGCACAATCCCTGCTCACATCACACAATCCCTGCTCACATCCCGCAGTTCCTGCCTACATCACACAGTCCCTGCTCACATCACACAGTCCCTGCCCATATCACACAGTCTCTGCTCAAATCACACAGTCCCTGCTCACATAACACAGTCCCTGCCCACATCACACAGTCCCTGTCACATCACACAGTCCCTACTCACATCACACAGTCCCTGCCCACATCACACAATCCCTGCTCACATCACACAGTCCCTGCACACATCACACAGTCCCTGCTCACATCACACAGTCCCTGCACACATCACACAGTCCCTGCTCACATCACACAGTCCCTGCTCACATCACACAGTCCCTGCTCACATCACACAGTCCCTGCTCACATCACACAGTCCCTGCCTACATCACACAGTCCCTGCTCACATCACACTTTCCCTGCTTACAACAAAGAGTGCCTGCCTACATCACACAGTCCTGCCTACGTTACACATTCCCTGCCTATATTGCACAGTCCCTCCCTACATCACACAGTCCCTGCTCATATCACACAGTCCCTGCCTACATCACACAGTCCCTGCTCACATCACACAGCCCCTGCCCACATCACGTAGTCCCTGCCACCATCACATAGTCCCTGTCCACATCACACAGTCCCTGCTGACATCACACAGTCCCTGCATACATCACACAGTCCCTGCTGACATCACACAGTCCATGCACACATCACACAGTCCCTGCCCAGATCACACAGTCCCTGCACACTTCACACAGTCCATGCACACATCACACAGTCCCTGCCCACATCACAGAGTACCTGGTCACATCACAGAGTTCCTGCCTACATCACACAGTCCCTGCCTACATCACACAGTCCCTGCTCACATCACACAGTCCTTGTCCACATCACAAAGTCCCTGCTCACATCACACAGTCCCTTCCCAGATCACACAGTCCCTGCTCACATCATACAGTCCTTGTCCACATCACACAGTCCCTGCTCACATCACACAGTCCCTGCCCACATCACACAGTCCCTGCCCACATCACACAGTCCCTACTCACATCATGCAGTCCCTATTCATATCACACAGTCCCTGCTCACATCACAGAGTCCCTGCCTTCATCACACAATCCCTTCTCACATCACACAGTCCCTGCACATCACACAATCCCTGCTCACATCACACAGTCCCTGCTCACATCACACAGTCCCTGCCCACATCACACAGTCCCTGCCCATATCACACAGTCCCTGCTCACATCACACAGTCCCTGCTCACATCACACAGTCCCTGCCTACATCACACAGTCCCTGCTCACATCACACAGTCCTTGCTCACATCACACAGTCCCTGCTCACATCACACAGTCCCTGCTCACATCACACAGTCCCTGCCAGATCACACAGTCCCTGCTCACATCACACAGTCCCTGCTCACATCACACAGTCCCTGCTCACATCACACAGTCCCTGCTCACATCACACAGTCCCTGCTCACATCACACAGTCCCTGCCTACATCACACAGTCCCTGCTCACATCACACAGTCCCTGCACACATCACACAGTCCCTGCCTACATCCACAGTCCCTCCTCACATCACACAGTCCTTGTCCACATCACACAGTCCCTGTCCACATCACACAGTCCCTGCACACATCACACAGTCCCTGCCTACATCCACAGTCCCTCCTCACATTGCACAGTCCCTGCTCACATCACATAGTTCCTGCCCACATCAAACAGTTCCTGCTCACATCACACAGTCCCTGCTCACATTACATAGTCCCTGCTCATATCACACAGTCCCTGCTCACATCACACAGTCCCTGCTCACATCACACAGTCCCTGCTCACATCACACAGTCCCTGCTCACATCACACAGTCCCTGCTCACATCACACAGTCCCTGCCTACATCACACAGTCCCTGCTCACATCCCACAGTTCCTGCCTACGACACACAGTCCCTGCCCATATCTCACAGTCCCTGCTCACATCACTCAGTTCCTGCTTACATCACACATTCACTGCCCACATCACACAGTCCTTGCTCACATCACACAGTCCCTGCTCATATCACCCAGTCCCTGCCCATGTTACAGTCCCTGCCTACATCACACAGTCCCTGCTCACATCACACAATCCCTGCACACATCACACAGTCCCTGCTCATATCACACAGTCCCTGCCTATATCACACAGTCCCTGCCTATATCACACAGTCCCTGCTCAAATCACACAGTCCCTGCCCACATCACACAGTCCCTGCCCACATAACACAGTCCCTGCCCACATAACACAGTCCCTCCTCACATGACACTGTCCCTACTCACAACACACAGTTCCTGCCTATGACACACAGTCCCTGCCTGTATCACCCAGTCCCTACTCACATCACACAGACCCTGATCACATCACACAGTCCCTGCCCATTTCACACAGTCCCTGCTCATATCACACAGTCCCTGCTCACAATACAGTCCCTGCCCACATCACACAGTCCCTGCCCGCATCATATACTCTCTGCCCACATCACACAATCCCTGCTCACATCACACAATCCCTGCCCATATCACACAGTCCCTGCTCACATCACACAGTCACTGCCCACATCACACAGCCCCTGCCTACATCACACAGTCCCTGCTCACATCACACAGTCACTGCCTATCACACAATCCCTGCTCACATCACACAGTCCTTGTCCACATCACAGTCCCTGCTCATATCACACAGTCTCTGCACACATCACACAGTCTCTGCACACATCACACAGCCCTTTACTGCATCACACAGTCCCTGCTCAAATCACACAGTCCCTGTTCACATCACACAGTCCCTGCTCAAATCACACAGTCCCTGCTGACATCACACAGTCCCTGCCTACATCACACAATCCCTGCTCACATCACACAGTCCCTGCACACATCACACAATCCCTGCTCACATCACACAATCCCTGCTCACATCGCACAGGCCCTGCTCATATCACAAAGTCCCTGCTCACATCACACAGTTCCTGGTCACATCACACAGTCCCTGCCTACATCACACAGTCCCTGCTCACATCACACAGTCCCTGCCTACATCACACAGTCCCTGCTCACATCACAGAGTTCCTGCCTAAATCACACAGTCCCTGTCTACATCACACAGTCCCTGTTCACATCACACAGTCCCTGTTCACATCACACAGTCCCTGCCTACATTACACAGTCCCTGCTCATATCACACAATCCCTGCCTACATCACACAGTCCCTGCCCACATCACACATCACACAATCCCTGCTTATATGACACAATCCCTGCTCTCATCACATATTCCCTGCTCACATCACACAGTCCCTTCTCACATCACACAGTCCCTGCCTACATCACACAGTCCCTGCCCATATCACACAGTCCCTGCCCACATCACACAGTCCTTGCCCACATCACACAGTACCTGCTCACATCACACAGTCCCTGCCCACATTACACAGTCCCTGCTGACATCAAACAGCCCCTCCCTACATCACACAATCCCTGCTTATATGACACAATCCCTGCTCTCATCACATATTCCCTGCTCACATCACACAGTCCCTTCTCACATCACACTATCCCTACTCATATCACACATTCCCTGCACACATCACACAATCCCTGCTCACATCACACATTCCCTGCCCAAATCACACAGTCCCTGCTCACATCAGACAGTACCTGCTCACATCACCAAGTCCCTGCCCACATCACAGACCCTGCTCACATCATACAGTCCCTGCCCACATCACACAGTCCCTGCCCACATCATATAGTCCCTGCTTACAACACACAGCCCCTACTCACATCACACAATCCCTGCACACATCACACAATCCCTGCTCAAAACACATAGTCCCAGCCTACATCACAAAGTCCCTGCTCATATCACACAATCCTTGCACACATCACATAGTCCCTGCACACATCAAACAGTCCCTGGCTCACATCACAGTCCCTGCTCATATCACACAATCTCTGCTCACATCACACAATCCCAGCCTACATCACATAGTCCCCGATCACATCATACAGTCCCTTCTCACACCACACAATAACTGCACACATCACACAATCCCTGTTCACATCACACAGTCCCTGCTACATCACACAGTCCCTGCCCATATCACACAGTCCCTACTCACATCACACAGTCCCTAATCACAGCAAACAGTCCCTGCTCATATCACACAGTCCCTGCTCATATCACACAATCCCTGCCTACATCACACAATCCCTTCTCACATCAGACAGTCACTGCCTACATCACACAGTCCCTGCTCACATCGCACAGTCTCTGCCCAGATCACACAGTCCCTGCACATCACACAATCTCTGCTCACATCACACAGTCCTTGTCCACATCAGACAGTCTCTGCACACATCACACAATACCTGCTCAGATCACACAGTCCCTGCCCACATCAAACAGTATCTGCCCACATCACACAGTCCCTGCTCACATCACACAGTCCCAGCTCACATTACACAGTCCCTGCTAAGATCATGCAGTCCCTGCACACATCACACAGTCCCTGCTCATCACAGTCCCTGCTCAGATCACACAGTCCCTGCCTACATCACACAATCCCTGCTCACATCACACAGTCCCTGCTCACATCACACAGTCCCTGCTCACATCACACAGTCCCTGCTCATATCACACAGTCCCTGCTCATCACACAGTCCATGCTCACATCACACAGTCCCTGCCCACATCACACAGTCCCTGCTCACATCACACAGTCCCTGCTCACATCACACAGTCCCTGCTCATCACACAGTCCTGCCCACATCACACAGTCCCTGCTCACATCACAGTCCCTGCACATCACACAGTCCCTGCTCACATCACATCACACAGTCCCTGCTCACATCACATAGTCCCTGCTCACATCACACAGTCCATGCTCATATTACACAGTCCCTGCCCACTTCACACAGTCCCTGCCTACATCACACATTCCCTGCTCAAGTCACACAGTCCCTGCCATCACACAGTCCCTGCCCACATCACACAGTCCCTCACATCACACAGTCCTGCTACATCACACAGTCCCTGCTCACATCACACTGTCCCTTCTCACATCACAAAATCCCTGCACACATCAAACAATCTCTGCCCATATCATACAGTCCCTGCCTATACCACATAGTCCCTACTCACATCACACAGTCCCTGCCACACACAGTCCCTGCTCATCACACAGTCCCTGCTCACATCACACAGTCCCTGTGCACATCACATAGTCCCTGCTCACATCACACAGTCCCTGCTCACATCACACAGTCCCTGCCTACATCACACAGTCCCTTCCTACATCACACAGTCCCTGCTCACATCACACAGTCCTGCTCACACACAGTCCCTTCCAACATCACATAGTCCCTGCTCACATCATACAGTCCTTGTCCACATCACACAGTCCCTGCTCACATCACATAAGTTCCTGCACACATCACACAGTCCCTGCACACATCACACAGTCCCTGCCTACATCCACAGTCCCTCCTCACATCACACAGTCCCTTTCCACATCACACAGTCCCTGCCCACATCACACAGTCGCTGCTTACATCACACAGTCCCTGCTCACATCACACAGTCCTTGTCCACATCACACAATCCCTGCTCAGATCACACAGTCCCTGCAAACATCACACAATCCCTGCTCACATCACACAGTCCCTGCCTACATCACACAGTCCCTGCTCACATCACACAGTCCTTGTCCACATCACACAGTTCCTGATCACTCCACCCGCTAATCGCTCCCTTTGGATCTAATTCCTGACCCACATGCAGTCCTGTGTTCACATAAGTCCCATTCACAGTCCTTTCCACACCAGTAGTAGTGAATTTTCAAATTTCTTCACTGTCCCTGTCATATACCAGTGAGATTATTTTATGATCTGATCTCACCAATGAGGGATACCCCTGTAATTTTCCCCATTTTTGTATAACAGTATACCCGGGGGAACACAGTTTCTTTTAATTTATGAACCCGGCCTGCAGAAAGTCTATAATTCCCAGCCCAAAAGGTCCCCCAATAAAGGTGTTTTCACAATACCCCCCTTTTTTGAACTGTGTGCCAAAGTCCTGTACATCAAAAACATTTTTGTTTTAAATTCACGTCATGCTCCACCCAACATTTTTCCTGTTAAATATACCCCCCTCCCGTGGTGTGGTCCAGGTTTTAAAACCCATGATAATCCAATCCCGTCTCGGAGCCTTGAACCATTTTCACCACAGCAAAACACCCTGCCCCACTAGAAGCCTGATTTTTTTAGATTTAGTTTTTGCATTGACACCCCCCATTTTTCCACATGTTTTGAATTTACCGCCTTCCTGGCACCATAAGGCCCCATTCCAAAATACTCCCCCCCACAGTCCCTCCCTACATCACAATCCCTGCTCATCACACAGCCCTTTCCCACATCACACAGTCCCTGCCTACATCACATTCA
>NC_056733.1:966132018-966284337 GCF_019279795.1 Protopterus annectens | reverse complement strand
GAAAATGTTGATAAAAAGCATTTGTGGTTTGGTTAATAACCAGAATTTGAAGAACTGTTTTGATTATTGCATAAGTCACATAAAGAACACATTCAGTTTCATCTACGTATGCATACCGTCAGCAACGTCAGACAAGCCAATCTCTCAACTTATACAAACATGCTCACTTCAGAAAGGTAGGTAGGACATTTATTTGCCCAGTATATTTGAATGCCTTTAACTGCCATGCATTAAAGTATATTTGAATACTTTTAAGTGCCATTCATTAAAAATTTAATTAACATTTCTTCACTTTTCATCGGGAACAAATAAGATTCTATCTTCTTTCTTTATTGAATTAGACATAGACTAAAGATAGCAAAACGCTTATTAGACACGTAAATCATGTGATACAAACTAAATGTGAAACCATAAAAAAGTTTCTCTTGTTAGTTGTACAACATTATTTATAGATGTTTTTGCAAACTATTTCATGCTTGCCAAAATGAAGGCATGAAATACTAAGGGAGGGAGACAAAGCAACAGTTTCCAAGACGGTGCCTATATAAAGTATATACATATGAGTGATCAGGCTTTCAATTCACTGAGAGCAGTAAAACAAGTGACAGGACAGATTAATGATCCAATTAAACATGCCTTTTATAAAGCTATTAACTTACAGTATCAAAGCTAACGTTAACCACATTAACTAGGTATGGCCTAATAAATTACACTTTAGTGCACAAATGCAAGGAGTCCATTAACTGTTGACAGTGTTATAAATTAATGCACTGTTTCTCAAAGTGTGTACTATAATAGTTAACAATACAGATCTGAATGCAATCATGATAAATATTTGTAAATGTTAAATGTTTCTTTAGACTGCTTGCGGCACAAGAAAATTTGTGAAAAGGTCACAGAGTGTTTCTGTATAGCTACTGAGATTTGATTTCAGGGTGGGTAGGAATAAATTAGTAATTAAGGAAAAATCTATATACTTAGAAGAACTATAGTAAATATTTATTTGCCATATTCATATCTTTGAATAGAATTGCTTCTATAATTTCTATACCAAATTATGTTTTAAGTTGTAGAATACCATTGTAGTACATGGAACACCATGACTACACTCAATCAGAAAAATGACAAACCTTTAAAGAGGATCTGTAGCATGAGACGCAATCATAACAGATTTCAATGGTGTGTAAGACCCCGAAGCGAAGCGCTGTTACGATTGTCTCGTGGAAGGGACATTCCTTTACTCTCAACTGTCCGTAAATATGTTGTCTCAAATTTTCATTCTGGGAAGTTTATAGCCATCAGTCTGTAAATAACGATTTAACTAAATAACCCTTTTTTCTTCCATTTATATTTATATGCTGTTTATGTAACAGCACTTGCTAAGTAAATGAATGGCTTTCAAAGCTGGTGAAACACTTTGCATTTTCTACTTTTTTATTTTGAAACTGATAGTATATGAAGCAGATAAAACTCCATGCACTACAAAGTTATGACCAAATCTGACTGACCCTAACCAGTTATTATTTGTTCTCGACATGGATGCTAAGATTCACCTCAGCCTTTGCTCTTCAGATGAATTTCCTGGCATTCTTTAACTCATAAAAACATGGTTACAATCCGATATCTGATCACAACCCTCTATGTTACTTGGTAATGTTGGGAAACTGTATCATTTACAATACTATAATAATTAATGAGTTTATTCTGATTTCATTAATAGTGGAAACAGACAGCAGTTACATTTTTCTTGAAAAGACTCTCCTGAGTTTGAATACAATTCATGCTGATTCTCCAGTTTTGCATGTTGCCAAAATATCTAGGTGAGCATTTTAACATTGCTCAGTTTCATACCTAGATTTAATTTTTCAACATTATTTAGTTTATAATAAAACCGAAGAAAATAGCATCTGATTGTGCAGCCAGCCAGAAATTCATACTAAAAGAAAAAACAGCCCACGTAGTGTTGTGCTTCCAGGAGGACCCAAAACAGTAAATCTTCAAAAACAAGCTCAAAAGTCACATTCCTTAGAAACAAGCCATAAAACAGTACTGTGAATGACCACCATCCAGAATTAAAGGGGTAAATAACAACAAACCATAAAACAGTACTGTGAATGACAACCATCCAGAATTAAAGGGGTAAATAACAACAACCCATAAAACAGTACTGTGAATGACCACCATCCAGAATTAAATGGGTAAATAACAACAAGCCATAAAACAGTACTGTGAATGACCACCAACCAGAATTAAAGGGGTAAATAACAGTACTGTGAATGGCCGCCATCCAGAAATAAAAGGGTAAATACCAACAATCCATAAAACAGTACTGTGAATGACCACCATCCAGAATTAAAGGGGTAAATAACAACAAGCCATAAAACAGTACCGTGAATGACCACCATCCAAAATTAAAGGGGCAAATAAACCATAAAACAGTACTGTGAATGACCACCATCCAGAATTAAAGGGGGAAATACCAACAACCCATACAACAGTACTGTGAATGACCACCATCCAGAATTAAAGGGGTAAATAACAACAATTAAATAAATCAAAAAAGAAAAAGCCAGCACTCAGAGGCAATAAAAGTTCTATTCCTTTCCCTTCAGCCTGGTTTCGGTAACAAACCTTCTTCAGTGATAAAACGTACATAATGCAGGGGCAGTTTTTATACACAATGTGCATCCCCAATTGTGACATCACTTCCCTCATTAATCCATTCCAGCCTCCAAACACATACAAATATCAACCAGAATAAACATTCTAAATATATTATCAGATGCTATATTCAAACTTCCATTCATATCATTTATTTATTTGTGAAATTACCAATCAGGGTCTTTAATAAAAAGAGAAAAGACCCTCATAACTTGTCGTTTAGTCCAGGATGAAATAGGGCACCCAACTTAATAATCCATTTTCTTTCCTTTTGAGTTAGTATAGTGTGCCAACCTTGCTTCATAGATCTATTACCTTTTACTTGGTCAATAATGACAAATCTAAACGAAGCAGTTCTGTGTAACTGACAATGTCTATAAAATGCATTGGTCATTTTTTTAAGATGTAAATCATTCAAATGTTCTGAAATACGACTTCTTAGTTGCCTAGAAGTCTGCCCTACATAAAAGGCAGAACTCTGGCAACTAGCCAAATAGACAACCCAGTCAGAGCTACAATTCCCAAAAAATGATACATCAAAAATGTGACTAGTATTTTTACTGCTAAAAGATGAAGTTTTAAACATATGTTTACACAAACTGCAATGTCCACAAGGATGTGACCCAACAAGCCTATTCCCCAATATGTTTAGTTGTTGTTGGTTCACATAATCCAAAAAAGTTTTCTTATAATGCGCAAAATAGGAAGTAAGTGTTCTTCCCCTTCTGAAAGAAAATTGGCATCTGTTAGACAAACATTGATCCAAATTTGTATTGGCCCGAAGAATATTCCACTGTTTGTTGACTACATCCTGCAATAAATGTGTGTTACTGCCAAATGTAGTAAACAACCTCATGGTTCCTGATCCATCCTTTTTGGTTTTAGCTTTATAATTCAATAAGCTAGATCTCTCACAATTGGCTGCCTAATCACTGGCCTTTTGTACTGTTGATTTCTTATATCCCCTATTAATAAATCTACCGTCAAGATCATGCCTAGCATTATGAGATTCCATGTCTGCAGAACATATTCTTCTAATTCTCATAAACTGCGATTTAGGAATATTGTTGATGGTATGTGTGGGGTAGAAACTAGTTGCATATGTATTGTGGGTATTTCCTGTATACTGACGTCTTAAGCGCACCATCCCCCTGTCTCGAAATATTGACATCCAGGAAATTAATCTCTTTACTGTGATAATTAACAGTAAACTCAATCCCCCAACAATTACAATTGAGATATTCCAAAAATTCTAACAAATAGTCCACACCCCCACACCAAACCAACCAACAATCATCTAAGAAACATCTCCATATATCCATCTCTGAGAGGTAAATGTTATGCATGACATCATATATAATCTGATCTTCCACATACCCCATAAAGAGGTCAGCATAAATTGGGGCAAACAAGGCCCCCATAGCTGTTTCTTGCTGTTGCCAGTAACATCCCCCCTTGAAATAGAAGACGTTCTTAGTCAATACATGTTTTGCAAGACAGAAAATGGATTATTAAGTTGGGTGCCCTATTTCATCCTGGACTAAACGACAAGTTATGAGGGTCTTTTCTCTTTTTATTAAGGACCCTGATTGGTAATTTCAAAATTAAATATATGATATGAATGGAAGTTTGAATATAGCATCTGATAATATATTTAGAATGTTTATTCTGGTTGATATTTGTATGTGTTTGGAGGCCGGAATGGATTAATAGGGGAAGTGATGTCACAACTGGGGATGCACATTGTGTATAAAAACTGTCCCTGCATTCTGTATGTTTTATCACTGAAGAAGGTTTGTTACCAAAACTGGTCTGAAGGGAAAGGAATAAAACTTTAATTGCCTCTGAGTGCTGGCTTTTTCTTTTTTGATTTATTTAATAGTTTGGTTATGCCATGCACCAGTCATACGTGCTAGCTTTTTTGGAGTTAAATAACAACAAGCCATAAAACAGTACTGTGAATGACCACCATCCAGAATTAAAGGGGTAAATACCAACAACCCATAAAACAGTACTGTGAATGACCACCATCCAGAATTGAAGGGGTAAATAACAACAAGCCATAAAACAGTACTGTGAATGACCACCATCCAGAATTATAGCGTCATAGGTTCATAGGTAGGTACTGGGCTATCGGACCAAAGGCATTTATACACCTAGCCAGAATGTGTTGGCTTTCGCCGCCCCCTTAGATTGGTTCCCTGTGCCTCTGTCCAGCAGAGCCACTGAAGTGATCCCCGGGGTAAACTTTCTGTTTCCCATCCACTCATCAAGGTTTCTCTTGAAGAGTGCTAGCAAGGAGCTCTGCCTAATGTAGATTGGAATCTTGTTCCAAAGCATGGGAAGTCTCTGGAACAGGAATCTATCCCTCCAGCACAATACTATTTAATGTTGTGGTGAGGTTTAGATCCCTAGTGCATGTGGCTCAAGGGGATAAAGTTTTCTTTAGGTGGAGCATATCCATCATTTCTGGGTTGGACATGGCCTTGTATGTCAGGCAGAGATCACCTCTGAGCAGGCGGTATGCAACCAAGTACAGCTGGAGTTTCTTCAGTCGAGCTGTATAGGGCATCTATTTGAGGCCAGTGATCCTCTTGGTGAGGTACTTATGTGGTCTTTCCATCTGTTACAGGTGTCTTGTAAGATACATCCCAAATGGGGTGTTGTACTCTATGATGGGTCTGATGAGTGATGAGTAGAGGGACACAATGACCTCTTTTGATCTGGATGCAAACCCTTTTGTGATTAGGTAGTCCACATAGAAGGATTTTCTAACCACTTTGGAAATGTGAATATCAAAGGAGAGATTACTATCTACTTCGGTCCCCAGATTCCTTATTACGTTTTCCATATTTAGGGGACTACCACCTATGTGGTATTTTGTGGGTACTTTGTTATTTCCAAAGGGAATAACTATGCACTTTTTGGCATTTAGCTTGAGGCCATGATTTTGACACCAGGTATCCGTCTCAGTGAGACCCTTTTGGAGGATGTCTGTGTCAGCTGGCGAGTCAGTTATAGCTCCTAGTTTGCAGTCGTCTGTGAAGTTGGACAGCCATAGTCCTCCTGTGCTTGTCTGTACTTCTGAGAAGTAAATGCTGAACAGGAGGGGTCCTAGGACTGAGCCCTGGGGAATGCCACTTGCAACTGGTTTAGAGTCAGACCTAGCTCCCACAACTATCACCATGTGGGTTCTGTCCATGAGCCAGTTAGCAACCCATCTTGTGACAAAGAGGTTTATGTTCAGGCTGGTGAGCTTGTCTATAATACCTGAGTGGGGAATGGTGTCAAAGGCCTTTCCGAGGTCTAGGTAGGCTGTGTGTACCACCTTTCCCTCATCTATAGCCTTGATAACTGTCTCAAAGAAGTCCACCAGGTTTAGGAGGCATGATCTGCCCTTAACAAATCTGAACTGGGTAGGGTCCAGTGTTTGGAGGTTCCCAATGTCTCTGTTAATGAGTTCCATGATGATGTGCTCCCTTATCCTTGTAGACCAAGCTAGTCAGGCTTATAGGGTGATAGTTCATAGGTTCATAGGTAGGTACTAGGCTATCAGCCCTGGGGCCTATACAAGCCTAGCCAAAAAGATACCCTGGCTTTTGCCACCAAAGAAAATTATTTTCCTGTGCCACTATCGAGCAGAGCCACAGAGGTGATCCCCAGGGTGAATTTCCTATTTCCCATCCAGTCATCAAGATTTTTCTTGAAGAGTGCTAATGAGGAGCTTTGTTGATATAGATAGGTAGTTTATTCCAGAGTATGGGAAGTCTCTGGCATAGGACCTGGTTCAAGGCTCCAGAGAGTACCCCTGCATTACTAGTCTATAATTCATACCACACCTTTCAGCCACCTAACCTGGACCGAAACACTAAAGGCGGAGACGTGTCCATATTCATTAAGGATATCCACACCTGCAGGCTAGCTGCTCAGCATAATGTATCCGAGATTATCCAAGTGCAACTAACTCTGGGCAAGACCACAATCCAAATTGTAGCTTGCTACAGATCCCCCACCATGCCCCAGGATTCCCACTCCTCATTTCTTAATATAGTGGAAAATATTAGGGTACAACCTAACACCCTAATAATGGGCGATTTCAACTACCCTACCATTAACTGGGAAAACTACTCATGTACCAACTCTTGTGCTCAACGTTTTCTGGAATTCATAAATTCCAATGCCATGGATCAACTTATCCACACCCCCACCAGGGGCAGCAATATCCCAGACCTGGTTATTACCAACATGGGCAACCAGTGCTCCACACCAGAGGTCAATTCCTCGTTGGTCAGATCCAACCATAAGCTAATCACCCTAGACATCCACATCCCTCCCCCACCCCCCATTAGGGAAACCACAGTAAAACATTTCTCCAAAGCCAACTTCACGCTTCTTAAGACAGAAGTGGCAAACGTCACGACACTCATGCTGATGGACAATAGAGGTATGACTGCTGAATCCTACACAAATGCACCTTATAAGCACTTACACGAGTGCATGGATCATGCGATCCCTAACAGAACCAAGATGCTATCCTCCAAAAAAAGGAAGCCAATCTGGTGGTCCCCTGCCATAAACAAACTCTACAACAGAAGAAAGAAACTGTTGCAAAAAAGAGTAAAATCCCATGATTGGAGAAACTCCCTGGTCAGCTTCAGTAAGAAGCTGAGATCCCTCATAAAATCCTCCAAAGCTAGTTATGAAAACAAAATCACCACTGACTCTAAAGACAACCACAAAGCATTCTATAGCTATGTCAAGAATCTCAATGGCAGCACTCAGATCTGTTCTGAGTTACAGCACAATGGCACTAAATATACAGAACCAATGGATATTGTCAACATCCTGGCAGATAGGTTCAGTGCTAACTTTACCCCTCTGTCATCCCCTAAAGTGCCCATCTCTATACCAGAAGAATAAAAAGTTCCTGTAATCACAGCTGCACAGGTAAAAAACACACTATCCAAAGCCAGGAACACAGCATCCATGGGACCTGATGACATCCCAGGTTGTGTTCTACACGAACTACAGGACGAACTGGCACCCCACCTAAGTACCATGTTCAATCATAGCCTTACTTCAGGCTATGTGACCACTGAATGGCGCACAGCGACAGTTATCCCACTCCACAATGGGGGAGCCACCACAGACCCCAGAAACTACCACCCCATTAGCCTAATGAGCCTGGTCAGCAAGGCTATGGAGCATATCATCATGGAACTTATAAACAATGACATTGGTAATCTCCAAACTCAGGTCCCCACCCAGTTCGGGTTTGTAAAAGGCAGATCTTGTCTCTTAAACCTGATAGACTTCTTTGTAGCAGTCACCAAAGCCATAGATGAGGGTAAGGTGGTTCACACAGCCTATCTAGATCTCGCCAAGGCTTTTGACACCATCCCCCACTCTGGAATTATAGATAAACTCACTAAACTAGGTATAAATCCCCATGTCACAAAATGGGTTGCCAACTGGCTCACTGACAGAACCCACACTGTGAAAGTAGCAGGCTCCAAATCCAGCTTCAGACCAGTGACAAGTGGAGTACCACAGGGTTCAGTCCTCTCCTGTTTGGTATCTACTTCTCTGAAGTACAGGCCAACACAGAAGGTCTTTGGCTAATGATGTTCGCAGATGACTGCAAACTAGGAGCCATAATCAAAACTCCAAAAGATGTGGACATCCTACGAAAGGGCCTTGCTGAGACAGATGCCTGGTGTCAAAGCCATGGCCTCAAGCTCAATGCCAAAAAGTGCATTGTCATTCCTTTTGGTAAAAACTCAGTACCCATGAACTACCACATAAGTGGTAGTCTACTTAACACCGAAAGTGTGATAAGAGACCTTATTTTGGAGGATAGTGTCTTGGTTCTGTTTGGGATAGCACGATCCATGCACTCATGTAAGTGCTTATAAAGTGCAATTGTGTAGGATTCAGTAGTCGTAACTGTATTGTCCATCTGCATGGGTGTCATGAAGTTCACCACTTCTGTCTTAAGAAGCATGAAGCTGGCTTTGGAGAAATTTTTTACCATGGTTTCCTTTATGGGGGGTGGGGTCAGGATGTGGATATCTAGGGTAATTAGCTTATGGTCGGATCAGAACAATGAGGCATTGACTTCAGGTGTAGAACACCGGTCACTCATATTGGTAATGACTCCCGGGGTCTGTTTTTGAAAAGTTTTTCACGGTGGTTTCCTTGTCTGGGGGTGGGGGCGGAATCTAACCAGCGAGGGGTTGACCACTGGTGTGGTACACCAGTCACCCATGTTGGTGATGACCAGGTCCAATATGTTGTCACCTCTGGTGGGAGTGCTGACCAGTTGTTACAAGGCATTTGAGTTTATACATTCTAGGAAATGTTGGGCAAGGGAGTTAGTACTTGAGTAGCTCTCCCAGTTAATGCTTGGGTAGTTGGAATCACCCAATATTTAGGGTGTTTGGTAGGACCTTTATGTTACCCAGTGTTTCCAAAAATACAGAATGGGGGTCCTGGGACATGGTGGGTGATCTGTAGCAAGCTACAGTTTGAATTGCAGTTTTGCTCGTTGTTAGTTGCATGTGGATAATCTCTGAAGCATCGTGCTATTATTTACCCCTTTAATTCCGGATGGTGGTCATTCACAGTACTGTTTTATGGCTTGTTGTTATTTACCCTTTAATTCTGGATGGTGGTAATTCAAAGTAATGTTTTATCCAGAATTAAAGGGGTAAATAAAAACAAGCCATAAAACAGGACTGTGACTGACCACCATCCAGAATTAAAGGGTTAAATAAAAAGCCATAAAACAGTACTGTGAATAACCACCAGCCAGAATTAAAGGGGCAAATATCAACAAGCCATAAGACAGTACTGTGAATGACAACCATCCAGAAATAAAGGGGTAAATACCAACAAGCCATTAAAAAGGACTGTGAATGATCACCATCCAGAATTAAAGTGGTAAAAAGTACTGTGAATGACCGCCATCCAGAATTAAATGGGTAAATAACAACAAGCTATAAAACAGTGCTGTGAATGACCATCATCCAAAATTAAAGGGGTAAATAACAACAACCCATAAAACAGTGCTGTGAATGACCACCATCCAGAATTAAAGGGGTAAAAAACAAAAAGCCATAGAAAAGTACTGTAAATGACCACCATCCAGAATTAAGGGGTAAACACCAACAAGCCATAAAGCAGTGCTGTAAATGCCCACCATCCAGAATTAAAGGGGTAAATAACAGCAAACCATAAAACAGTACTCTGAATGACCACCATCCAGAACTAAAGGAGTAAATAACAGGACTGCAAATGACCACCCTCCAGAATTAAAGGGGTAAATAACAATAAGCCATAAGACACTACTGTGAATGACCACTATCCTGCATAAAAGGGGTTATTAACAATAAGCCAAAAAAAAAAGTACTGTGAATGACCACCACTCAGAATTAAAGAGATAAATAACAAGAAGCCATAAAACAGTACTGTAAATGACCACCAGCCTTAATTAAAGGGGTAAATAACAACAAGCCATAAAACAGTACTGTGAATGACCACCATTTCGAATTAAAGGGGTAAATAACTACAAGGCATAAAACAGTACTGCGAATGACCAATATCCAGAATTAAAGGGGTAAATAACAACGAGCCAAAAATAGTACTGTGAATGACCACCATCCAGAATTAAAGGGGTAAATTACAAGAAAAACAAAAAACAGTACTGTGAATCACTAACATCCAGAATTAAAGGGGTAAATAACAACAAGCTATACAACAGTACTGTGAATGACCACCAACCAGAATTAAAGGGGGGAAATAACAACAAGCCATAAAACAGTACTGTGAAAGACCTCCCTCCAGAATTAAAGGGGTAAATACCAACAATCCATAAAACAGTACTGCGAATGACCATCATCCATAATTAAAGGGTTAAATAACAAGGCATAAAACAGTACTGGGAACAACCACCAGCCAAAATTAAAGGGGTAAACAGCAAAAAGCCATAAAACAGTACTGTGAATGACCACCATCCAGAATAAAAGGGGTAAATAACAAAAAGCCAAAAAACATTACTGTGAATGACCACTCTCCAGAATTAAAGGGGTAACAAGCCATAAACAGTACTGAAAATAACCAGGATCCAGAATTAAAGGGGTAAATAACAAAAATTCATAAAACAGTGCGGTGAATAACCACCATCCAGAATTAAAGGAGTAAATAACACCACCGCATAAAACAGCACTGTAAATGACCACCATCCAGAATTAAAGGGGTAAATAACAACAGGCCACAAAAAAGTACTGTTAATGACCAACAGCCAAAATTAAAGGGGTAAATAACAAGCCATAAAACAGTACTCCGAATAACCACCATCCAGAATTAAAGGGGTAAATAACAAAAAGCCAAAAAACATTACTGTGAATGACCACTATCCAGAATTAAAGGGGTACCTAACAACAAGCCATAAAGCAGTACTGTGAATGACCACTCTCCAGAATTAAAGGGGTAAATAACAACAAACCATAAAACAATACTGTGAATGACCACTAGCCAGAATTAAAGGCCTAAATAACAATAAGCCATAAGAAAGTACTGTGAATGACCACCATCCAGAATTAAAGGGGTAAATAACAACAAGCCATAAAGCAGTACTGTGAATGACCACCATCCAGATTTAAAGGGGTAAATAACAACAAGCCATAAAACAGTACTGTGAATGACCACCATTCAGAATTAAAGTGGAAAATAATAGCAAGCTATAAAACAATACTGTGAATGACCACCATCCTGAATTAAAGGGGTAAATAACAACAAACCAAAAAACAGTACTGCGAATTGCCACCACTGTGAAATTAAGTGGTAAATAAAAACAAGCCATACAAGAGTACTGTGAATGACCACCAGTAAGAATTAAAGAGGTAAATAATAACAAGCCATAACAGTACTGTGAATGACCACCAGCCAGAATTAAAGGGGGAAATAACAAGCCATAAAACAGTACTGTGAATGACAACTATCCAGAATTAAAGGGGTAAATAACAGCACTGTGAATGACCACCATCCAGAATTAAATAGGTAAATAACAATGAGCAATAAAACAGTACTGTGAATGACTGCTATCCAGAATTAAGGGGGTATTAAGAATAAGCCAAAAACAGTACTGTAAATGACCACCATCCAGAATTAAAGGGGTAAATAACAGTACTGTGAATGAGCACCACTCAGAATTAAAGGGGTAAATAGCAATAAGTGATATAGGATAATTCTGAATGACCACCATCCAGAATTAAAGGGGTAAATAACAACAAGCCATAAAACAGTACTGTAAATGACCACCATCCAGAATTAAAGGGGTAAATAACAACAAGCCATAAAACAGTACTGTGAATGACCACCAGTCAGAATTAAAGGGGTAAATAAGCCATAAAACAGTACTGTGAATGACCACCATCCGTAATTAAAGGGGTAAATAACAAGTCATAAAATAGTACTGTGAATGGCCACCAACCAAAATTAAAGGGGTAAATAACAACAAGCCATAAAAAGTATCGTGAATGACCACCATTCAGAATTAAAGGGGTAAATGACAACAAGCAATTAAACTGTACTGTGAATGACTACCATCCAGAATTAAAGGGGTATATAACAACAAGCCATAAGACAGTAATTTGAATGCCAACCATCCAGAATTAAAGGGGAAAACAACAACAAGCCATAAAACAGTACTGTGAATGACCACCATCCCAAATGAAAGGGGTAAATAACAACACACCATAAAATAGTACTGTGAATGACCACCATCCCGAATTAAAGGGGTAAATAACAAGAAGCCAACAAACAGTACTGTGAATGACCACCATCCAGAATTAAAGGGATAAATAACAAAAAGTCATAAACAATTACTGTGAATGACCACTATCCAGAATTAAAGGAGTAAATAACACAAAGCCTTAACTTAAAAAATACTGTGAATGACCACCAGCCAGAATTAAAGGGGTAAAAAACAACAAACCATAAAAGGGTACTGTGAATGACCACCATCCAGAATTAAAGTGGTCAATAACAACAAGCCAAAAACAGTACTGTGAATGACCACTATCCAGAATTAAAGTGGTAAATAACAACAAGCCATAAAACAGTGCTGTGAATGACCACCATCTAGAATTAAAGGGGTAAATAACATCCCACAAAACAGTACTGAGAATGACCACCATCCAAAATTAAAGAGGTAAATAACAAGTCATAAAAAAGTACTGTGAATGACCACCATCCAGAATTAAAGGGGTAAATAACAACAAACCATAAAACAGTACTCTGAATGACCACCATCCAGAATTAAAGGCGTAAATAACATCACTGTGAATGACCACCATCCAGAATAAAAAGGGTAAATACAACAAGCCATAAACAGTACTGTGAATGGCCACCATTCAGAATTAAAGGGATAAATAACAAGAAGCCATAAAACATTACTGTGAATGACCACTATCCAGAATTTAAAAAGTAAATATGCCATAAAACAGTACAGTGATTGACCACCAGCCAGAATTAAAGGGATAAATAGCAACAAGTCATGAAACTGTACTGTGAATGACCACCATCCAGAATTAAAGCGGTAAATAACAACCCATAAAACAGTACTGTGAATGACCACCAGCCAGAATTAAAGGGGTAAATAACAAGCCGTAAAACAGTACTGTGAATGACCACTACCCAGAATTAAAGGGGTAAATTACAGTACTGTGAATGACCACCATCCAAAATTAAATGGGAAAATAACAACAAGCTATAAAACAGTACTGTGAATGACCACCATCCTGAATTAAATGGGTAAATATCAGTACTGTGAATGATCACCATTCAGAATTAAAGGGGTAAATAACAATAAGCCATACAAGAGTATTTTGAATGACCGCCATCCAGAATTAAAGGGGTAAATAACAACAAGCCAAAAAACAGTACTGCGAATGACCACCAGTCAGAATTAAAGGGGTAAATAACAAGCCATAAAACTACTGTGAATGACCACCATCCATAATTAAAGGGGTAAATAACAACAAGTCATAAAATAGTAGTGTGAAAGGCCACCAGCCAAAATTAAAGGGGTAAATAACTACAAGCCATAAAAAGTATTGTGAATGACCACCATTCAGAATTAAAGGGGTAAATGACAACAAGCAATAAAACTGTACTGTGAATGACTACCATCCAGAATTAAAGGGGTAATTAACAAGAAGCCATAAGACAGCAATTTGAATGCCCACCATCCCGAATTAAAGAGGTAAATAACAACCCACCATGAAATAGTACTGTGAATGACTACCATCCCGAATTAAAGGGGTAAATAAAAACAAGCCATAAAACAGTACTGTGAATGACCACCATCCATAATTAAAGCGGTAAATAACAACATGCCATAAAATAGTACTGTGAATGGCCACCATCCAGAATTAAAGGAGTAAATAGTACTGTGAACGACCAGCATACCGAATTAAAGGGGTAAATAACAACAACCCATAAAACAGCAATGTGAATGACCGCCATCCAGAATTAAAGGGGTAAAAAACAGGCCATAAAACAGTACTGTGAATGACCACCATCCAGAATTAAAGGGGTAAATAGCCACAAGCCATAAAACAGTTCGGCGAAAGACCACCAGCCAGAATTAAAGTGGTAAATAACAACAAGCTATAAAACAGTACTGTGAATAACTATAATACAGAATTAAATGGGTAAATAACAACAAGCCGTACAACACTAGTGTGAATGACCACCATCAAAAATTAAAGGAGCAAATAACAAGCCATAAAACAGTACTGTGGATGACCACTATCCGGAAATAAAGTGGTAAATAACAGTACTATGAATGACCACCATCCAGAACTAAAGGGGTAAATAACAAGAAGCCATGAAACAGTAATGTGAATGACCACCATCCAGAATTAAAGGGGTAAATAACAACCAGCCATAAAACAGTACTGTGAATTACCACCAGCCAGAACTAAAGGAGTAAATAAGAACAAGCCATAAAACAGTAATATGAATGACCATCATCCAGAATTAAAGGGGTAAATAACAATACTGTGAATGACCACCATCCAGAATTAAATGGGTTAATAACAACAAGCCATAAAACAGTACAGAGAATGACCACCATCCAGAAGTAAAAGGGTGAATAACAAGCCATAAAACAGTACTGTGAATGATCACCATCCTAAATTAAAATGGTAAATAACAATACTGTGAATGACCACCATTCAGAATTAAAGGAATAAATAACAGCAAGCCATAAAACAGTACTGTGAATGACCACCACCCAGAATTAAAGGGGTAAATAACAACAAGCCGTAAAACAGTACTGTGAATTACCACCAGACAGAACTAAAGGGGTAAATAACAAGCCATAAAACAGTACTGTGAATGATATAAATATAACAAACTTCGGACTCACCACGACCAATATTGAGAAAAACTGGTAAAATTTATTGAACGGTAAGCGCTTTCGCGTATCTTAAAATACGCTTCCTCAGACCATAAACATTGAAGTAAAACCATGGAGTTATATAATCAAATACATCTTCATAATTCAATAAAACTATTAATCAATTACAATCACCAACAAATCAAAAGGCTTCAAAGCTTCTTTCAATTGCAGCATGAGTATGCAATGAATGCTAGCTCTTGTCTACTTTAAAAGTACCATTGCTATTACTACGATGCCTTTAACAAAATGCATTTCATTTAAACTAAAAATATTGTGCATACTATTAAATGTAAGGCATTATTGCACAAAACATATGCTGAAATTAATTGAAAACTGAATAATTAGTATGAATATATATATATATGCTTAAATTACTATTAAAGTATAAATAGACAAGTTAATGGAATTTCTCAGTATATAACCAAATGACTATGATTATTACTATATAGCTTTTAACAAAATATAATTCATTTAAATGAACAAAAAATAGTATGAATATTATTAAATAAAAGGCTATGTTGCATATTTCATATTTCTGAATTAAATGGGTAAATAACAATACTGTGAATGACCACCATCCAGAATTAAATGGGTTAATAACAACAAGCCATAAAACAGTACAGAGAATGACCACCATCCAGAAGTAATAGGGTGAATAACAACAAGCCATAAAACAGTACTGTGAATGATCACCATCCTAAATTAAAATGGTAAATAACAATACTGTGAATGACCACCATTCAGAATTAAAGGGATAAATAACAGCAAGCCATAAAACAGTACTGTGAATGACCACCATCAGGAATTAAAGGGGTAAATAACAACAAGCCGTAAAACAGTACTGTGAATTACCACCAGTCAGAACTAAAGGGGTAAATAACAAGCCATAAAACAGTACTGTGAATGACTACTATCCATAATTAAATGGGTAAATATCAACAAGTCATAAAACAGTACTGTGAATGGCCACCAGCAAGAATTAAAGGGGTAAATAAAAACAAGCCATAAAAAGTACCGTGAATGACCACCATCCAGAATTAAAGGGGTAAATGACAACAAACAACAAACAGTACTGTGTATGACTACGTTCCAGAATTAAAGGTGTAAAAAACAAAAACCCTAAGACAGTACTTTGAATGCCCACCATCCAGAATTAAATGGGAAAATAACAACAAACCATAAAACAGTACTGTGAATGACCACCATCCAGAATTAAAGGGGTAAATAACAACATACCATAAAATAATACTGTGAATGACCACCATCCCGAATTAAAGGGGTAAATAAAAACAAGCCATAAAACAAAATTGTGAATGACCACCAACCAGAATTAAAGGGGTAAATAACATCACACCATAAAATAGTACTCTGAATGGCCACCATCTAGAATTAAAGGGGTAAATAGTAATGTGAATGACCAGCATACAAAATTAATGCGGAAAATAACAAGCCATAAAACAGCACTGTAAAAGACCACCATCCAGAATTAAAGGGTTAAAAAAACAACAAGTCATAAAACAGTATTGTGAATGACCACCATCCAGAATTAAAGTGTTAACTAACTACAAGCCATAAAACAGGACTGTGAATGACCACCAGACAGAATTAAAGGGGTAAATAACAACAAGCCATAAAACAGTACTGTGAATAACCAAAATCCAGAATAAAAGAAGTAAATAACAAGCCATAAAAAAGTACTGGGAATGACCACCATCCAGAATTAAAGGGGTAAATAACAGTACTGTGAATGACCACCATCCAGAATTAAAAGGGTAAATAACAAGAAGCCATAAAACAGTACTGTGAATGGCCACCAGCCAGAATTAAAGGAGTAAATAAAAACAAGCCGTAAAACAGCACTGTGAAAGACCACAATGCAGAATGAAAGGGGTAACAACAAGCCATAAAACAGTGATGTAAATGACCACCATCCAGAATTAAAGGGGTAAATAACAACAAGCCATAAAACAGTACTAAGAATGACCACTTTCCAGAATTAAAAGGGAAAATAGTACTGTGAATGAGCACCATCCAGAATTAAACGGGTAAATAACAACAAGGCATAAAACAGTACTAAGAATGACCACTTTCCAGAATTAAAGGGTAAATAGTACTGTGAATGAGCACCATCCAGAATTAAACGGGTAAATAACAACAAGGCATAAAACAGTATTTTGTATGAGCACCAGCCAGAACTAAGAGGGTAAATAACAACACTATGAATGACCACCAGCCAGAATTAAAGTTGTAAATAACTACAAGCCATAAAACAGTACTTTGAATGACCACCAGCCAGAATTAAAGTGGTAAATAACTACAAGCCATAAAACAGTACTGTGAATGACCACCATCCAGAATTAAAGGGGTAAATAACAACAATCCATAAAACAGTACTGTGAATGACCACCATCCAGAATTAAAGGGGTAAATAACAACAAGCCATAAAACAGTACTGTAAATGATAACCAGCCAGAATTAAAGTGGTAAATAAAAACAAGCCATTCTAGTACCATTACTATTAGCCCCATATCTCATAACCTTGTATGAAACCCAACCTCTCTTAGGGTTCTCAACTCCTAAAGCCGATACCATCACTTTTGACACTAAAACTCCTGACTATTTTCACATCCATGGCAGTTGGGTTAACCCAACTTCTTGCTCACTACTTCCACACCCATACGCCTCAAAAAAAATTAGCCCCAAACTGAAGCATACTCACAAAATTGTAAATAAATTCTTGAAACTTATCTCCAAACTTAGACTTAATCTACTACCAGATGGGGATATACACCCCAACCCTGGCCCAACCAACACTGACTTGTACACTCCCCCTTACAAAGACCCTAGCTTCCACCCTATAATCTCTCGCCCTGCCAATTCTCTTTTTACTTGTCATCTGAACATTAGAAGCATCAACAACAAGGTACATGAACTTCATGCACTCATGGCTGACCTCTCCCCAGAGATCCTGTGCCTAACTGAAACATGGTTAAAACCCACCACTACTGATAATGAAATTTTACTCCCCGGGTACAATATACATAGGAGAGACCGAATCTTTAGAAAAGGGGGTGGGGTAGCCATACTCTATAAATCTGATCTAATAGTATCAACAGATATCATACAACCACCTCAGATTAACAACGCAGAAATCCTAATTTCCAAACTACAAATTAACATTAATAAATTTATTTACATAATCTGTGTGTATATTCCCCCAGGTAATAACATAGATACTCTTGAAGCCATCCTTCATTGGATATCTAGCCACTACCCTCAAGAAACCTTAGTTCTTGGAGACTTTAATATAGATTGGACTACCTTTTCCCCAGAAGCTCCTTCCACCCATATTAACCTACATTATTTCACGCAAATTATTAACACCCCCACTAGGATAGGCAAGTCTAACCAGAAAGAGAGTATACTTGACTGGGTGCTTATTAATAGTCATCCTAACCTATATACATCTGGTACCCTCCCTGATAGCTTAAGTGACCACCACCTCACCTATATAACTAAGCACTAAATAGCCATTCCCAAACAACCTTTACTAAGATCTGTCAGAAATAAAAAGAAATTTGACCTGACCAGATTTCAACTAGAATTAAATTCTTGCAACTGGGCCATGCTAAAACATCTACCCCTAGATGAAGCAGTGCTGTATTTCAACAAAAAATTCCTAGAAATTTTTAATCTTCATGCTCCTATTCGCTCAAAGAAAACTAAGACAGTAGATGTTCCATGGCTTTCAAAAGAGACCAGGCTCAAAATTAATCTTAGAAAAAAAGCTTGGACCGTATGGCGAACCACTAAACTCCCTCTCGACCAAATTAACTACAAACAACTTAGGAATGAAACCAAAAGACAAATATTACTTGACAAAAGACAATACTATTATAAACTGCAGACAGAACATCAAAACCACCCACAAAAATTCTGGGCTGCACTAAACAAGCTACTTCACCCTGGTCGCTCTACCACCCCTGTCCCAGCCACACTCATCGATAAACCCCCAGATGTAGTCTCCAACAGCTTCAACCGCTTCTTCACTGAGACAATCCAAGCCCTCTCCAACCAACTGCCACTCAGCTCCCACAGTCTAGATACTCCCACCTTGAAAAATCTTCCCTTACTTAACTTTCAACCAGTAGCCACTTAGTTTATCTGCAAATTAATCAGAAAACTAAAACCCATCCAGAATTAAAGGGGTAAATAACAACAAGCCATAAAACAGAATTGTGAATGACCACCATGCAGAACTAAAGGGGTAAATAACAACAAACCAAAAAACAGTACTGCGAATTGCCAACACTGAGAATTAAAGGTGTAAATAACAACAAGCCATACAAGAGTACTGCGAATGACCACCAGTAAGAATTAAAGGGGTAAATAACAACAAGCCATAAAACAGTACTGTGAAATACCACCAGCCAGAATGAAAGGGATAAATAAGAACAAGCCATAAAACAGCACTGTGAATGACCACCATCCAGAATTAAAGGGGTAAATAACAGTACTGTGAATGACCTCCACCCAGACTTATGATAGTAAATAACAACAAGCCATAAAACAGTCCTGTGAATGACCACCATCCAGAATTAAATGGGTAAATGAAAACAAGCAACAAACAATACTATGAATGACTAACTTACAGAATTAAATGGGTTAAAAACAAAAAGCCATAAGACAGTACTTTGAATGCCCACCATCCAGAATTAAAGGGGAAAATAACAAGCCATAAAAGAGTACTGTGAATGACCACCATCCAGAATTAAAGGGGTAAATAACAACATACCATAAAATAATACTGTGAATGACCACCATCCAGAATTAAAGGGGAAAATAACAAGCCATAAAAGAATACTGTGAATGACCGCCATCCAGAATTAAAGGGGTAAATAACAACATACCATAAAAGAGTACTGTGAATGACCGCCATCCAGAATTAAAGGGGTAAATAACAGTACTGTGAATGACCACCATCCAGAATTAAAAGGGTAAATAACAAGAAGCCATAAAACAGTACTGTGAATGGCCACCAGCCAGAATTAAAGGGGTAAATAACAACAAGCCGTAAAACAGTACTGTGAATTACCACCAGTCAGAACTAAAGGGGTAAATAACAAGCCATAAAACAGTACTGTGAATGACTACTATCCATAATTAAATGGGTAAATATCAACAAGTCATAAAACAGTACTGTGAATGGCCACCAGCAAGAATTAAAGGGGTAAATAAAAACAAGCCATAAAAAGTACCGTGAATGACCACCATCCAGAATTATAGGGGTAAATGACAACAAGGAACAAACAGTACTGTGAATGACTACCTTCCAGAATTAAAGGGGTAAAAAACAAAAACCCTAAGACAGTACTGTGAATGACCACCATCCAGAATTAAAGGGGTAAATAACAACATACCATAAAATAATACTGTGAATGACCACCATCCCGTAATTAAAGGGGTAAATAAAAACAAGCCATAAAACAAAATTGTGAATGACCACCAACCAGAATTAAAGGGGGTAAATAACATCACACCATAAAATAGTACTCTGAATGGCCACCATCTAGAATTAAAGGGGTAAATAGTAATGTGAATGACCAGCAAACCAAATTAATGTGGAAAATAACAAGCCAGAAAACAGCACTGTAAATGACCACCATCCAGAATTAAAGGGTTAAAAAACAAGTCATAAAACAGTATTGTGAATGACCACCATCCCGAATTAAAGTGTTAACTAACTACAAGCCATAAAACAGGACTGTGAATGACCACCAGACAGAATTAAAAGGGTAAATAACAACAAGCCATAAAACAGTACTGTGAATAACCAAAATCGAGAATAAAAGAAGTAAATAACAAGCCATAAAAAAGTAGTGAGAATGCCCACCATCCAGAATTAAAGGGGTAAATAACAGTACTGTGAATGCCCACCATCCAGAATTAAAGGGGAAAATAACAACAAACCATAAAAGAGTACTGTGAATGACCACCATCCAGAATTAAAGGGGTAAATAACAGTACTGTGAATGACCACCATCAAGAATTAAAAGGGTAAATAACAAGAAGCCATAAAACAGTACTGTGAATGGCCACCAGTCAGAATTAAAGGGGTAAATAACAACAAGCCGTAAAACAGTACTGTGTATGGCCACCAGTCAGAATTAAAGGGGTAAATAACAACAAGCCGTAAAACAGTACTGTGAATTACCACCAGTCAGAACTAAAGGGGTAAATAACAAGCCATAAAACAGTACTGTGAATGACTACTATCCATAATTAAATGGGTAAATATCAACAAGTCATAAAACAGTACTGTGAATGGCCACCAGCAGGAATTAAAGGGGTAAATAAAAAAAAGCCATAAAAAGTACTGTGAATGACCACCATCCAGAATTAAAGGGGTAAATGACAACAAGGAACAAACAGTACTGTGAATGACTACCTTCCAGAATTAAAGGGGTAAAAAACAAAAACCCAAGACAGTACTTTGAATGCCCACCAAACAGAATTAAATGGGAAAATAACAACAAGCCATAAAACAGTACTGTGAATGACCACCATCCAGAATTAAAGGGGTAAATAACAACATACCATAAAATAATACTGTGAATGACCACCATCCCGAATTAAAGGGGTAAATAAAAACAAGCCATAAAACAAAATTGTGAATGACCACCAACCAGAATTAAAGGGGTAAATAACATCACACCATAAAATAGTACTCTGAATGGCCACCATCTAGATTTAAAGGGGTAAATAGTAATGTGAATGACCAGCATACCGAATTAATGTGGAAAATAACAAGCCAGAAAACAGCACTGTAAATGACCACCATCCAGAATTAAAGGGTTAAAAAACAACAAGTCAAAAAACAGTATTGTGAATGACCACCATCCCGAATTAAAGTGTTAACTAACTACAAGCCATAAAACAGGACTGTGAATGACCACCAGACAGAATTAAAAGGGTAAATAACAACAAGCCATAAAACAGTACTGTGAATAACCAAAATCGAGAATAAAAGAAGTAAATAACAAGCCATAAAAAAGTACTGAGAATGATCACCATCCAGAATTAAAGAGGTAAATAACAGTACTGTGAATGACCACCATCCAGAATTAAAGGGGAAAATAACAACAAACCATAAAAGAGTACTGTGAATGACCGCCATCCAGAATTAAAGGGGTAAATAACAGTACTGTGAATGACCACCATCCAGAATTAAAAGGGTAAATAACAAGAAGCCATAAAACAGTACTGTGAATGGCCACAAGCCAGAATTAAAGGGGTAAATAACAACAAGCCGTAAAACAGTACTGTGAATTACCACCAGTCAGAACTAAAGGGGTAAATAACAAGCCATAAAACAGTACTGTGAATGACTACTATCCATAATTAAATGGGTAAATATCAACAAGTCATAAAACAGTACTGTGAATGGCCACCAGCAAGAATTAAAGGGGTAAATAAAAACAAGCCATAAAAAGTACCGTGAATGACCACCATCCAGAATTATAGGGGTAAATGACAACAAGGAACAAACAGTACTGTGAATGACTACCTTCCAGAATTAAAGGGGTAAAAAACAAAAACCCTAAGACAGTACTTTGAATGCCCACCATCCAGAATTAAATGGGAAAATAACAACAAGCCATAAAACAGTACTGTGAATGACCACCATCCAGAATTAAAGGGGTAAATAACAACATACCATAAAATAATACTGTGAATGACCACCATCCCGAATTAAAGGGGTAAATAAAACAAGCCATAAAACAAAATTGTGAATGACCACCAACCAGAATTAAAGGGGGTAAATAACATCACACCATAAAATAGAACTCTGAATGGCCACCATCTAGAATTAAAGGGGTAAATAGTAATGTGAATGACCAGCAAACCGAATTAATGTGGAAAATAACAAGCCAGAAACAGCACTGTAAATGACCACCATCCAGAATTAAAGGGTTAAAAAACAAGTCATAAAACAGTATTGTAAATGACCACCATCCCGAATTAAAGTGTTAACTAACTACAGGCCATAAAACAGGACTGTGAATGACCACCAGACAGAATTAAAAGGGTAAATAACAACAAGCCATAAAACAGTACTGTGAATAACCAAAATCGAGAATAAAAGAAGTAAATAACAAGCCATAAAAAAGTAGTGAGAATGCCCACCATCCAGAATTAAAGGGGTAAATAACAGTACTGTGAATGCCCACCATCCAGAATTAAAGGGGAAAATAACAACAAACCATAAAAGAGTACTGTGAATGACCACCATCCAGAATTAAAGGGGTAAATAACAGTACTGTGAATGACCACCATCCAGAATTAAAAGGGTAAATAACAAGAAGCCATAAAACAGTACTGTGAATGGCCACCAGTCAGAATTAAAGGGGTAAATAACAACAAGCCGTAAAACAGTACTGTGAATTACCACCAGTCAGAACTAAAGGGGTAAATAACAAGCCATAAAACAGTACTGTGAATGACTACTATCCATAATTAAATGGGTAAATATCAACAAGTCATAAAACAGTACTGTGAATGGCCACCAGCAGGAATTAAAGGGGTAAATAAAAATAAGCCATAAAAAGTACTGTGAATGACCACCATCCAGAATTAAAGGGGTAAATGACAACAAGGAACAAACAGTACTGTGAATGACTACCTTCCAGAATTAAAGGGGTAAAAAACAAAAACCCTAAGACAGTACTTTGAATGCCCACCAAACAGAACTAAATGGGAAAATAACAACAAGCCATAAAACAGTATTGTGAATGACCACCATCCAGAATTAAAGGGGTAAATAACAACATATCATAAAATAATACTGTGAATGACCACCATCCCGAATTAAAGGGGTAAATAAAAACAAGCCATAAAACAAAATTGTGAATGACCACCAACCAGAATTAAAGGGGTAAATAACATCACACCATAAAATAGTACTCTGAATGGCCACCATCTAGAATTAAAGGGGTAAATAGTAATGTGAATGACCAGCATACCGAATTAATGTGGAAAATAACAAGCCAGAAAACAGCACTGTAAATGACCACCATCCAGAATTAAAGGGTTAAAAAACAACAAGTCAAAAAACAGTATTGTGAATGACCACCATCCTGAATTAAAGTGTTAACTAACTACAAGCCATAAAACAGGACTGTGAATGACCACCAGACAGAATTAAAAGGGTAAATAACAACAAGCCATAAAACAGTACTGTGAATAACCAAAATCGAGAATAAAAGAAGTAAATAACAAGCCATAAAAAAGTACTGAGAATGATCACCATCCAGAATTAAAGAGGTAAATAACAGTACTGTGAATGACCACCATCCAGAATTAAAGGGAAAATAACAACAAACCATAAAAGAGTACTGTGAATGACCGCCATCCAGAATTAAAGGGGTAAATAACAGTACTGTGAATGACCACCATCCAGAATTAAAAGGGTAAATAACAAGAAGCCATAAAACAGTACTGTGAATGGCCACCAGCCAGAATTAAAGGGGTAAATAACAACAAGCCGTAAAACAGTACTGTGAATTACCACCAGTCAGAACTAAAGGGGTAAATAACAAGCCATAAAACAGTACTGTGAATGACTACTATCCATAATTAAATGGGTAAATATCAACAAGTCATAAAACAGTACTGTGAATGGCCACCAGCAAAAATTAAAGGGGTAAATAAAAACAAGCCATAAAAAGTACCGTGAATGACCACCATCCAGAATTATAGGGGTAAATGACAACAAGGAACAAACAGTACTGTGAATGACTACCTTCCAGAATTAAAGGGGTAAAAAACAAAAACCCTAAGACAGTACTTTGAATGCCCACCATCCAGAATTAAATGGGAAAATAACAACAAGCCATAAAACAGTACTGTGAATGACCACCATCCAGAATTAAAGGGGTAAATAACAACATACCATAAAATAATACTGTGAATGACCACCATCCCGAATTAAAGGGGTAAATAAAAACAAGCCATAAAACAAAATTGTGAAAGACCACCAACCAGAATTAAAGGGGGTAAATAACATCACACCATAAAATAGTACTCTGAATGGCCACCATCTAGAATTAAAGGGGTAAATAGTAATGTGAATGACCAGCAAACTGAATTAATGTGGAAAATAACAAGCCAGAAAACAGCACTGTAAATGACCACCATCCAGAATTAAAGGGTTAAAAAACAAGTCATAAAACAGTATTGTGAATGACCACCATCCCGAATTAAAGTGTTAACTAACTACAAGCCATAAAACAGGACTGTGAATGACCACCAGACAGAATTAAAAGGGTAAATAACAACAAGCCATAAAACAGTACTGTGAATAACCAAAATCCAGAATAAAAGAAGTAAATAACAAGCCATAAAAAAGTACTGGGAATGACCACCATCCAGAATTAAAGGGGTAAATAACAGTACTGTGAATGACCACCATCCAGAATTAAAAGGGTAAATAACAAGAAGCCATAAAACAGTACTGTGAATGGCCACCAGCCAGAATTAAAGGAGTAAATAAAAACAAGCCGTAAAACAGCACTGTGAAAGACCACAATGCAGAATGAAAGGGGTAACAACAAGCCATAAAACAGTGATGTAAATGACCACCATCCAGAATTAAAGGGTAAATAACAACAAGCCATAAAACAGTACTAAGAATGACCACTTTCCAGAATTAAAAGGGTAAATAGTACTGTGAATGAGCACCATCCAGAATTAAATGGGTAAATAACAACAAGGCATAAAACAGTACTAAGAATGACCACTTTCCAGAATTAAAAGGGTAAATAGTACTGTGAATGAGCACCATCCAGAATTAAACGGGTAAATAACAACAAGGCATAAAACAGTATTTTGTATGAGCACCAGCCAGAACTAAGAGGGTAAATAACAGCACTATGAATGACCACCAGCCAGAATTAAAGTTGTAAATAACTACAAGCCATAAAACAGTACTGTGAATGACCACCAGCCAGAATTAAAGTGGTAAATAACTACAAGCCATAAAACAGTACTGTGAATGACCACCATCCAGAATTAAAGGGGTAAATAACAACAATCCATAAAACAGTACTGTGAATGACCACCATCCAGAATTAAAGGGGTAAATAACAACAAGCCATAAAACAGTACTGTGAATGATAACCAGCCAGAATTAAAGTGGTAAATAAAAACAAGCCATTCTAGTACCATTACTATTAGCCCCATATCTCATAACCTTGTATGAAACCCAACCTCTCTTAGGGTTCTCAACTCCTAAAGCCGATACCATCACTTTTGACACTAAAACTCCTAACTATTTTCACATCCATGGCAGTTGGGTTAACCCAACTTCTTGCTCACTACTTCCACACCCATACGCCTCAAAAACATTAGCCCCAAACTGAAGCATACTCACAAAATTGTAAATAAATTCTTGAAACTTATCTCCAAACTTAGACTTAATCTACTACCAGATGGGGATATACACCCCAACCCTGGCCCAACCAACACTGACTTGTACACTCCCCCTTACAAAGACCCTAGCTTCCACCCTATAATCTCTCGCCCTGCCAATTCTCTTTTTACTTGTCATCTGAACATTAGAAGCATCAACAACAAGGTACATGAACTTCATGCACTCATGGCTGACCTCTCCCCAGAGATCCTGTGCCTAACTGAAACATGGTTAAAACCCACCACTACTGATAATGAAATTTTACTCCCCGGGTACAATATACATAGGAGAGACCGAATCTTTAGAAAAGGGGGTGGGGTAGCCATACTCTATAAATCCGATCTAATAGTATCAACAGATATCATACAACCACCTCAGATTAACAACGCAGAAATCCTAATTTCCAAACTACAAATTAACATTAATAAATTTATTTACATAATCTGTGTGTATATTCCCCCAGGTAATAACATAGATACTCTTGAAGCCATCCTTCATTGGATATCTAGCCACTACCCTCAAGAAACCTTAGTTCTTGGAGACTTTAATATAGATTGGACTACCTGTTCCCCAGAAGCTCCTTCCACCCATATTAACCTACATTATTTCATGCAAATTATTAACACCCCCACTAGGATAGGCAAGTCTAACCAGAAAGAGAGTATACTTGACTGGGTGCTTATTAATAGTCATCCTAACCTATATACATCTGGTACCCTCCCTGATAGCTTAAGTGACCACCACCTCACCTATATAACTAAGCACTAAATAGCCATTCCCAAACAACCTTTACTAAGATCTGTCAGAAATAAAAAGAAATTTGACCTGACCAGATTTCAACTAGAATTAAATTCTTGCAACTGGGCCATGCTAAAACATCTACCCCTAGATGAAGCAGTGCTGTATTTCAACAAAAAATTCCTAGAAATTCTTAATCTTCATGCTCCTATTCGCTCAAAGAAAACTAAGACAGTAGATGTTCCATGGCTTTCAAAAGAGACCAGGCTCAAAATTAATCTTAGAAAAAAAGCTTGGACCGTATGGCGAACCACTAAACTCCCTCTCAACCAAATTAACTACAAACAACTTAGGAATGAAACCAAAAGACAAATATTACTTGACAAAAGACAATACTATTATAAACTGCAGACAGAACATCAAAACCACCCACAAAAATTCTGGGCTGCACTAAACAAGCTACTTCACCCTGGTCGCTCTACCACCCCTGTCCCAGCCACACTCATCGATAAACCCCCAGATGTAGTCTCCAACAGCTTCAACCGCTTCTTCACTGAGACAATCCAAGCCCTCTCCAACCAACTGCCACTCAGCTCCCACAGTCTAGATACTCCCACCTTGAAAAATCTTCCCTTACTTAATTTTCAACCAGTAGCCACTTAGTTTATCTGCAAATTAATCAGAAAACTAAAACCCACCACACTCTCAGCTGATCAACTTCCAGCTGAATACTTGCAAAAATCAGCTGAGACCATTGCCTACCCTGTGTCATTACTTATCAATCGTTCTTTAGCAGAGGCTAAAATTCCTGATATCTGGAAGATATCCTATGTAATTCCTCTTCATAAAGGTGGCACTTCCACCGAACTCTCGAATTACAGGCCCATTTCTATACTTTCTCCTCTAGCAAAGATAATGGAAAAATGTGTTCAAAAACAGTTTATGCAACACCTTCTTTCCAACAATCTACTGGCAGACACCCAACATGGTTTCAGACCTCTCCATAGTACTACCTCAGCCCTACTTGTCTTCTCCAATACCATAAATACCCATCACAATAATAACAATATTTCCTCTGCACTATTTTTGGACCTGTCCAAAGCCTTTGATATGGTGGACCACAAACTTCTAATTAATACTCTGCAATCACTTTGTCTAGACGCTAAAGCCCTTCAATGGTTTAGTTCCTATCTAAATGGTAGAAAACAGGCGGTATTATGGCAGACTAAACTCTCTACATTATTACCCAACACATTGGGTGTCCCACAAGGATCCATATTAGGACCACTGTTATTCTCCATTTTCATCAATGACTTGAATACTGTCATACCTAATGCCAGTTGTATCCAATATGCAGATGACTCTACGCTGATCTGCTCTGGCACAACCCCCACAGAGTTACAATCAATGACGCAATCCACATTTAACAAAATAGAAAACTGGCTCTATAGTCGGAGCCTGATACTTAATCCCAAAAAAACTAAAATGCTGTTATTTCTACCTACACAAAGGTCTAACACCATTAACTTTACAATCCAAGCCAAGGACGGGACCATAATCTCTCCAGACCTCTCTACAAAATTACTAGGGGTGACTATTGACAACAACCTAAAATTTGATATACATGTAAACCAAATGATCAAAACTATTAATAAGAAACTAGGTTCGTTATATAGAATAAAAAGCTTCCTGACTCCCCAAGCCAAAATTGCTATTGCTCAAACTCACCTTCTCTCTACTCTCCTGTATGCATCCCCTGTTCTCCATAATACCAGTAAAACTGTCATGAACAAACTTACCATTTGTTACAATCACATCGCTAGGTTTGTTACTGGGTCACCTTTCAGGGCCCATCATTGTGCCAACCTAACCCAGCTTAAATGGCTTGAGCTACCAAATTTAATATTATACAACTTACTAGTTCTGACCCACAAAATAATATACAACCCTGACTACACCCCTTCGCTTAAAAAACTGGTTACCCCGTGCAACAACCCTAGACCACTGCGTTCATCCAGCCGACTCCTCATTCAGACCTGTAAAACTAATAATATAGCCGGTGACTCTCTCCTTACCAACTCGGCAGGTAGAACATGGAACAAACTACCTCCAGATATTACCTCACTCTCCTCTTTAAGTCAATTTAAAGCTAAACTTAAACTATACTTGGGGTCAACATGGAATTGCCATTGCATAAATCCTGGCTAGCTGATTCCCTGACTATGTTTAGATCTCAGGTGACCTGGCTTTCACTGTAAATATCTGTACTGTGTCTATTCTCTTTCATCCTGCATGATACTTTGGAAATTATTTGTTAATGTGCTGTGAATTGTAATTGTTTCTGTAACTTTAATTCAGTTTACCACTGTTTGGAGCTTTTCTCCCCGGGCCTCTGCTGAAAATGGACATGAATCCAGTTGGATTATCCCGGTAAACAAATGTAAAATAAAATAAAAATAAATAAAATAAAATAGTATTGTGAATGAGCGCCATCCAGAATTAAAGGGGTAAATAACAACAAGCCATAAAACAGTATTGTGAATGACCACCATGCAGAACTAAAGGGGTAAATAACAACAAACCAAAAAACAGTACTGCGAATTGCCAACACTGAGAATTAAAGGTGTAAATAACAACAAGCCATACAAGAGTACTGTGAATGACCACCAGTAAGAATTAAAGGGGTAAATAACAACAAGCCATAAAGCAGTACTGTGAAATACCACCAGCCACAATGAAAGGGGTAAATAAGAACAAGCCCTAAAACAGCACTGTGAATGACCACCATCCAGAATTAAAGGGGTAAATAACAGTACTGTGAATTACCTCCATCCAGACTTATAATGGTAAATAACAACAAGCCATAAAACAGTACTGTGAATGACCACCATCCAGAATTAAATGGGTAAATGAAAACAAGCAACAAACAATACTATGAATGACTAACTTACAGAATTAAATGGGTTAAAAACAAAAAGCCATAAGACAGTACTTTGAATGCCCACCATCCAGAATTAAAGGGGAAAATAACAAGCCATAAAAGAGTACTGTGAATGACCACCATCCAGAATTAAAGGGGTAAATAACAACATACCATAAAATAATACTGTGAATGACCACCATCCAGAATTAAAGGGGAAAATAACAAGCCATAAAAGAATACTGTGAATGACCGCCATCCAGAATTAAAGGGGAAAATAACAACAAACCATAAAAGAGTACTGTGAATGACCGCCATCCAGAATTAAAGGGGTAAATAACAGTACTGTGAATGACCACCATCCAGAATTCAAAGGGTAAATAACAAGAAGCCATAAAACAGTACTGTGAATGGCCACAAGCCAGAATTAAAGGGGTAAATAACAACAAGCCGTAAAACAGTACTGTGAATTACCACCAGTCAGAACTAAAGGGGTAAATAACAAGCCATAAAACAGTACTGTGAATGACTACTATCCATAATTAAATGGGTAAATATCAACAAGTCATAAAACAGTACTGTGAATCGCCACCAGCAAGAATTAAAGGGGTAAATAAAAACAAGCCATAAAAAGTACCGTGAATGACCACCATCCAGAATTATAGGGGTAAATGACAACAAGGAACAAACAGTACTGTGAATGACTACCTTCCAGAACTAAAGGGGTAAAAAACAAAAACCCTAAGACAGTACTTTGAATGCTCACCATCCAGAATTAAATGGGAAAATAACAACAAGCCATAAAACAGTACTGTGAATGACCACCATCCAGAATTAAAGGGGTAAATAACAACATACCATAAAATAATACTGTGAATGACCACCATCCCGAATTAAAGGGGTAAATAAAAACAAGCCATAAAACAAAATTGTGAATGACCACCAACCAGAATTAAAGGGGGTAAATAACATCACACCATAAAATAGAACTCTGAATGGCCACCATCTAGAATTAAAGGGGTAAATAGTAATGTGAATGACCAGCAAACCGAATTAATGTGGAAAATAACAAGCCAGAAACAGCACTGTAAATGACCACCATCCAGAATTAAAGGGTTAAAAAACAAGTCATAAAACAGTATTGTAAATGACCACCATCCCGAATTAAAGTGTTAACTAACTACAAGCCATAAAACAGGACTGTGAATGACCACCAGACAGAATTAAAAGGGTAAATAACAACAAGCCATAAAACAGTACTGTGAATAACCAAAATCGAGAATAAAAGAAGTAAATAACAAGCCATAAAAAAGTAGTGAGAATGCCCACCATCCAGAATTAAAGGGGTAAATAACAGTACTGTGAATGCCCACCATCCAGAATTAAAGGGGAAAATAACAACAAACCATAAAAGAGTACTGTGAATGACCACCATCCAGAATTAAAGGGGTAAATAACAGTACTGTGAATGACCACCATCCAGAATTAAAAGGGTAAATAACAAGAAGCCATAAAACAGTACTGTGAATGGCCACCAGTCAGAATTAAAGGGGTAAATAACAACAAGCCGTAAAACAGTACTGTGAATTACCACCAGTCAGAACTAAAGGGGTAAATAACAAGCCATAAAACAGTACTGTGAATGACTACTATCCATAATTAAATGGGTAAATATCAACAAGTCATAAAACAGTACTGTGAATGGCCACCAGCAGGAATTAAAGGGGTAAATAAAAATAAGCCATAAAAAGTACTGTGAATGACCACCATCCAGAATTAAAGGGGTAAATGACAACAAGGAACAAACAGTACTGTGAATGACTACCTTCCAGAATTAAAGGGGTAAAAAACAAAAACCCTAAGACAGTACTTTGAATGCCCACCAAACAGAACTAAATGGGAAAATAACAACAAGCCATAAAACAGTATTGTGAATGACCACCATCCAGAATTAAAGGGGTAAATAACAACATATCATAAAATAATACTGTGAATGACCACCATCCCAAATTAAAGGGGTAAATAAAAACAAGCCATAAAACAAAATTGTGAATGACCACCAACCAGAATTAAAGTGGTAAATAACATCACACCATAAAATAGTACTCTGAATGGCCACCATCTAGAATTAAAGGGGTAAATAGTAATGTGAATGACCAGCATACCGAATTAATGTGGAAAATAACAAGCCAGAAAACAGCACTGTAAATGACCACCATCCAGAATTAAAGGGTTAAAAAACAACAAGTCAAAAAACAGTATTGTGAATGACCACCATCCTGAATTAAAGTGTTAACTAACTACAAGCCATAAAACAGGACTGTGAATGACCACCAGACAGAATTAAAAGGGTAAATAACAACAAGCCATAAAACAGTACTGTGAATAACCAAAATAGAGAATAAAAGAAGTAAATAACAAGCCATAAAAAAGAACTGAGAATGATCACCATCCAGAATTAAAGAGGTAAATAACAGTACTGTGAATGACCACCATCCAGAATTAAAGGGGAAAATAACAACAAACCATAAAAGAGTACTGTGAATGACCGCCATCCAGAATTAAAGGGGTAAATAACAGTACTGTGAATGACCACCATCCAGAATTAAAAGGGTAAATAACAAGAAGCCATAAAACAGTACTGTGAATGGCCACCAGCCAGAATTAAAGGGGTAAATAACAACAAGCCGTAAAACAGTACTGTGAATTACCACCAGTCAGAACTAAAGGGGTAAATAACAAGCCATAAAACAGTACTGTGAATGACTACTATCCATAATTAAATGGGTAAATATCAACAAGTCATAAAACAGTACTGTGAATGGCCACCAGCAAGAATTAAAGGGGTAAATAAAAACAAGCCATAAAAAGTACCGTGAATGACCACCATCCAGAATTATAGGGGTAAATGACAACAAGGAACAAACAGTACTGTGAATGACTACCTTCCAGAATTAAAGGGGTAAAAAACAAAAACCCTAAGACAGTACTTTGAATGCCCACCATCCAGAATTAAATGGGAAAATAACAACAAGCCATAAAACAGTACTGTGAATGACCACCATCCAGAATTAAAGGGGTAAATAACAACATACCATAAAATAATACTGTGAATGACCACCATCCCGAATTAAAGGGGTAAATAAAAACAAGCCATAAAACAAAATTGTGAAAGACCACCAACCAGAATTAAAGGGGGTAAATAACATCACACCATAAAATAGTACTCTGAATGGCCACCATCTAGAATTAAAGGGGTAAATAGTAATGTGAATGACCAGCAAACTGAATTAATGTGGAAAATAACAAGCCAGAAAACAGCACTGTAAATGACCACCATCCAGAATTAAAGGGTTAAAAAACAAGTCATAAAACAGTATTGTGAATGACCACCATCAAAGTGTTAACTAACTACAAGCCATAAAACAGGACTGTGAATGACCACCAGACAGAATTAAAAGGGTAAATAACAACAAGCCATAAAACAGTACTGTGAATAACCAAAATCCAGAATAAAAGAAGTAAATAACAAGCCATAAAAAAGTACTGGGAATGACCACCATCCAGAATTAAAGGGGTAAATAACAGTACTGTGAATGACCACCATCCAGAATTAAAAGGGTAAATAACAAGAAGCCATAAAACAGTACTGTGAATGGCCACCAGCCAGAATTAAAGGAGTAAATAAAAACAAGCCGTAAAACAGCACTGTGAAAGACCACAATGCAGAATGAAAGGGGTAACAACAAGCCATAAAACAGTGATGTAAATGACCACCATCCAGAATTAAAGGGGTAAATAACAACAAGCCATAAAACAGTACTAAGAATGACCACTTTCCAGAATTAAAAGGGTAAATAGTACTGTGAATGAGCACCATCCAGAATTAAATGGGTAAATAACAACAAGGCATAAAACAGTACTAAGAATGACCACTTTCCAGAATTAAAAGGGTAAATAGTACTGTGAATGAGCACCATCCAGAATTAAACGGGTAAATAACAACAAGGCATAAAACAGTATTTTGTATGAGCACCAGCCAGAACTAAGAGGGTAAATAACAGCACTATGAATGACCACCAGCCAGAATTAAAGTTGTAAATAACTACAAGCCATAAAACAGTACTGTGAATGACCACCAGCCAGAATTAAAGTGGTAAATAACTACAAGCCATAAAACAGTACTGTGAATGACCACCATCCAGAATTAAAGGGGTAAATAACAACAATCCATAAAACAGTACTGTGAATGACCACCATCCAGAATTAAAGGGGTAAATAACAACAAGCCATAAAACAGTACTGTGAATGATAACCAGCCAGAATTAAAGTGGTAAATAAAAACAAGCCATTCTAGTACCATTACTATTAGCCCCATATCTCATAACCTTGTATGAAACCCAACCTCTCTTAGGGTTCTCAACTCCTAAAGCCGATACCATCACTTTTGACACTAAAACTCCTAACTATTTTCACATCCATGGCAGTTGGGTTAACCCAACTTCTTGCTCACTACTTCCACACCCATACGCCTCAAAAAAAATTAGCCCCAAACTGAAGCATACTCACAAAATTGTAAATAAATTCTTGAAACTTATCTCCAAACTTAGACTTAATCTACTACCAGATGGGGATATACACCCCAACCCTGGCCCAACCAACACTGACTTGTACACTCCCCCTTACAAAGACCCTAGCTTCCACCCTATAATCTCTCGCCCTGCCAATTCTCTTTTACTTGTCATCTGAACATTAGAAGCATCAACAACAAGGTACATGAACTTCATGCACTCATGGCTGACCTCTCCCCAGAGATCCTGTGCCTAACTGAAACATGGTTAAAACCCACCACTACTGATAATGAAATTTTACTCCCGGGTACAATATACATAGGAGAGACCGAATCTTTAGAAAGGGGTGGGTAGCCATACTCTATAAATCCGATCTAATAGTATCAACAGATATCATACAACCACCTCAGATTAACAACGCAGAAATCCTAATTTCCAAACTACAAATTAACATTAATAAATTTATTTACATAATCTGTGTGTATATTCCCCCAGGTAATAACATAGATACTCTTGAAGCCATCCTTCATTGGATATCTAGCCACTACCCTCAAGAAACCTTAGTTCTTGGAGACTTTAATATAGATTGGACTACCTGTTCCCCAGAAGCTCCTTCCACCCATATTAACCTACATTATTTCATGCAAATTATTAACACCCCACTAGGATAGGCAAGTCTAACCAGAAAGAGTATACTTGACTGGGTGCTTATTAATAGTCATCCTAACCTATATACATCTGGTACCCTCCCTGATAGCTTAAGTGACCACCACCTCACCTATATAACTAAGCACTAAATAGCCATTCCCAAACAACCTTTACTAAGATCTGTCAGAAATAAAAAGAAATTTGACCTGACCAGATTTCAACTAGAATTAAATTCTTGCAACTAGGCCATGCTAAAACATCTACCCCTAGATGAAGCAGTGCTGTATTTCAACAAAAACTTCCTAGAAATTCTTAATCTTCATGCTCCTATTCGCTCAAAGAAAACTAAGACAGTAGATGTTCCATGGCTTTCAAAAGAGACCAGGCTCAAAATTAATCTTAGAAAAAAAGCTTGGACCGTATGGCGAACCACTAAACTCCCTCTCGACCAAATTAACTACAAACAACTTAGGAATGAAACCAAAAGACAAATATTACTTGACAAAAGACAATACTATTATAAACTGCAGACAGAACATCAAAACCACCCACAAAAATTCTGGGCTGCACTAAACAAGCTACTTCACCCTGGTCGCTCTACCACCCCTGTCCCAGCCACACTCATCGATAAACCCCCAGATGTAGTCTCCAACAGCTTCAACCGCTTCTTCACTGAGACAATCCAAGCCCTCTCCAACCAACTGCCACTCAGCTCCCACAGTCTAGATACTCCCACCTTGAAAAATCTTCCCTTACTTAATTTTCAACCAGTAGCCACTTAGTTTATCTGCAAATTAATCAGAAAACTAAAACCCACCACACTCTCAGCTGATCAACTTCCAGCTGAATACTTGCAAAAATCAGCTGAGACCATTGCCTACCCTGTGTCATTACTTATCAATCGTTCTTTAGCAGAGGCTAAAATTCCTGATATCTGGAAGATATCCTATGTAATTCCTCTTCATAAAGGTGGCACTTCCACCGAACTCTCGAATTACAGGCCCATTTCTATACTTTCTCCTCTAGCAAAGATAATGGAAAAATGTGTTCAAAAACAGTTTATGCAACACCTTCTTTCCAACAATCTACTGGCAGACACCCAACATGGTTTCAGACCTCTCCATAGTACTACCTCAGCCCTACTTGTCTTCTCCAATACCATAAATACCCATCGAAATAATAACAATATTTCCTCTGCACTATTTTTGGACCTGTCCAAAGCCTTTGATATGGTGGACCACAAACTTCTAATTAATACTCTGCAATCACTTTGTCTAGACGCTAAAGCCCTTCAATGGTTTAGTTCCTATCTAAATGGTAGAAAACAGGCGGTATTATGGCAGACTAAACTCTCTACATTATTACCCAACACATTGGGTGTCCCACAAGGATCCATATTAGGACCACTGTTATTCTCCATTTTCATCAATGACTTGAATACTGTCATACCTAATGCCAGTTGTATCCAATATGCAGATGACTCTACGCTGATCTGCTCTGGCACAACCCCCACAGAGTTACAATCAATGACGCAATCCACATTTAACAAAATAGAAAACTGGCTCTATAGTGAGCCTGATACTTAATCCCAAAAACTAAAATGCTGTTATTTCTACCTACACAAAGGTCTAACACCATTAACTTTACAATCCAAGCCAAGGACGGGACCATAATCTCTCCAGACCTCTCTACAAAATTACTAGGGGTGACTATTGACAACAACCTAAAATTTGATATACATGTAAACCAAATGATCAAAACTATTAATAAGAAACTAGGTTCGTTATATAGAATAAAAAGCTTCCTGACTCCCCAAGCCAAAATTGCTATTGCTCAAACTCACCTTCTCTCTACTCTCCTGTATGCATCCCTGTTCTCCATAATACCAGTAAAACTGTCATGAACAAACTTACCATTTGTTACAATCACATCGCTAGGTTTGTTACTGGGTCACCTTTCAGGGCCCATCATTGTGCCAACCTAACCCAGCTTAAATGGCTTGAGCTACCAAATTTAATATTATACAACTTACTAGTTCTGACCCACAAAATAATATACAACCCTGACTACACCCCTTCACTTAAAAAACTGGTTACCCGTGCAACAACCCTAGACCACTGCGTTCATCCAGCCGACTCCTCATTCAGACCTGTAAAACTAATAATATAGCTGGTGACTCTCTCCTTACCAACTCGGCAGGTAGAACATGGAACAAACTACCTCCAGATATTACCTCACTCTCCTCTTTAAGTCAATTTAAAGCTAAACTTAAACTATACTTGGGGTCAACATGGAATTGCCATTGCATAAATCCTGGCTAGCTGATTCCCTGACTATGTTTAGATCTCAGGTGACCTGGCTTTCACTGTAAATATCTGTACTGTGTCTATTCTCTTTCATCCTGCATGATACTTTGGAAATTATTTGTTAATGTGCTGTGAATTGTAATTGTTTCTGTAACTTTAATTCAGTTTACCACTGTTTGGAGCTTTTCTCCCCGGGCCTCTGCTGAAAATGGACATGAATCCAGTTGGATTATCCCGGTAAACAAATGTAAAATAAAATAAAAATAAATAAAATAAAATAGTATTGTGAATGAGCGCCATCCAGAATTAAAGGGGTAAATAACAACAAGCCGTAAAACAGTACTGTGAATTACCACCAAATTAAAGGGTAAATAACACATACCATAAAATAATCTGTGAATGGCCACCAGTCAGAATTAAAGGGGTAAATAACAACAAGCCGTAAAACAGTACTGTGAATTACCACCAGTCAGAAATAAAGGGGTAAATAACAAGCCATAAAACAGTACTGTGAATGACTACTATCCATAATTAAATGAGTAAATATCAACAAGTCATAAAACAGTACTGTGAATGGCCACCAGCAGGAATTAAAGGGGTAAATAAAAAAAAGCCATAAAAAGTACTGTGAATGACCACCATCCAGAATTAAAGGGGTAAATGACAACAAGGAACAAACAGTACTGTGAATGACTACCTTCCAGAATTAAAGGGGTAAAAAACAAAAACCCTAAGACAGTACTTTGAATGCCCACCAAACAGAATTAAATGGGAAAATAACAACAAGCCATAAAACAGTATTGTGAATGACCACCATCCAGAATTAAAGGGGTAAATAACAACATACCATAAAATAATACTGTGAATGACCACCATCCCGAATTAAAGGGGTAAATAAAAACAAGCCATAAAACAAAATTGTGAATGACCACCAACCAGAATTAAAGGGGTAAATAACATCACACCATAAAATAGTACTCTGAATGGCCACCATCTAGAATTAAAGGGGTAAATAGTAATGTGAATGACCAGCATACCGAATTAATGTGGAAAATAACAAGCCAGAAAACAGCACTGTAAATGACCACCATCCAGAATTAAAGGGTTAAAAAACAACAAGTCAAAAAACAGTATTGTGAATGACCACCATCCCGAATTAAAGTGTTAACTAACTACAAGCCATAAAACAGGACTGTGAATGACCACCAGACAGAATTAAAAGGGTAAATAACAACAAGCCATAAAACAGTACTGTGAATAACCAAAATCGAGAATAAAAGAAGTAAATAACAAGCCATAAAAAAGTACTGAGAATGATCACCATCCAGAATTAAAGAGGTAAATAACAGTACTGTGAATGACCACCATCCAGAATTAAAGGGGAAAATAACAACAAACCATAAAAGAGTACTGTGAATGACCACCATCCAGAATTAAAGGGGTAAATAACAGTACTGTGAATGACCACCATCCAGAATTAAAAGGGTAAATAACAAGAAGCCATAAAACAGTACTGTGGATGGCCACTAGCCAGAATTAAAGGGGTAAATAACAACAAGCCGTAAAACAGTACTGTGAATTACCACCAGTCAGAACTAAAGGGGTAAATAACAAGCCATAAAATAGTACTGTGAATGACTACTATCCATAATTAAATGGGTAAATATCAACAAGTGATAAAACAGTACTGTGAATGGCCACCAGCAAGAATTAAAGGGATAAATAAAAACAAGCCATAAAAAGTACCGTGAATGACCACCATCAAGAATTAAAGGGGTAAATGACAACAAGGAACAAACAGTACTGTGAATGACTACCTTCCAGAATTAAAGGGGTAAAAAACAAAAACCCTAAGACAGTACTTTGAATGCCCACCATCCGGAATTAAATGGGAAAATAACAACAAGCCATAAAACAGTACTGTGAATGACCACCATCCAGAATTAAAGAGGTAAATAACAACATACCATAAAATAATACTGTGAATGACCACCATCCCGAATTAAAGGGGTAAATAAAAACAAGCCATAAAACAAAATTGTGAATGACCACCAACCAGAATTAAAGGGGTAAATAACATCACACCATAAAATAGTACTCTGAATGGCCACCATCTAGAATTAAAGGGGTAAATAGTAATGTGAATGACCAGCATACCGAATTAATGTGGAAAATAACAAGCCAGAAAACAGCACTGTAAATGACCACCATCCAGAATTAAAGGGTTAAAAAACAAGTCATAAAACAGTATTGTGAATGACCACCATCCCAAATTAAAGTGTTAACTAACTACAAGCCATAAAACAGGACTGTGAATGACCACCAGACAGAATTAAAAGGGTAAATAACAACAAGCCATAAAACAGTACTGTGAATAACCAAAATCGAGAATAAAAGAAGTAAATAACAAGCCATAAAAAAGTACTGAGAATGACCACCATCCAGAATTAAAGGGGTAAATAACAGTACTGAGAATACCCACCATCCAGAATTAAAGGGGAAAATAACAACAAACCATAAAAGAGTACTGTGAATGACCACCATCCAGAATTAAAGGGGTAAATAACAGTACTGTGAATGACCACCATCCAGAATTAAAAGGGTAAATAACAAGAAGCCATACAACAGTACTGTGAATGGCCACCAGCCAGAATTAAAGGGGTAAATAACAAGTCGTAAAACAGTACTGTGAATTACCACCAGTCAGAACTAAAGGGGTAAATAACAAGCCATAAAATAGTACTGTGAATGACTACTATCCATAATTAAATGGGTAAATATCAACAAGTCATAAAACAGTACTGTGAATGGCCACCAGCAAGAATTAAAGGGGTAAATAAAAACAAGCCATAAAAAGTACCGTGAATGACCACCATCCAGAATTAAAGGGGTAAATGACAACAAGGAACAAACAGTACTGTAAAGCGACTACCTTCCAGAATTAAAGGGGTAAAAAACAAAAACCCTAAGACAGTACTTTGAATGCCCACCATCCAGAATTAAATGGGAAAATAACAACAAGCCATAAAACAGTACTGTGAATGACCACCATCCAGAATTAAAGGGGTAAATAACAACATACCATAAAATAATACTGTGAATGACCACCATCCCGAATTAAAGGGGTAAATAAAAACAAGCCATAAAACAAAATTTTGAATGACCACCAACCAGAATTAAAGGGTTAAATAACATCACACCATAAAATAGTACTCTGAATGGCCACCATCTAGAATTAAAGTGGTAAATAGTAATGTGAATGACCAGCATACCGAATTAATGTGGAAAATAACAAGCCAGAAAACAGCACTGTAAATGACCACCATCCAGAATTAAAGGGTTAAAAAACAAGTCATAAAACAGTATTGTGAATGACCACCATCCCGAATTAAAGTGTTAACTAACTACAAGCCATAAAACAGCACTGTGAAAGACCACAATGCAGAATGAAAGGAGTAAATAACAACAAGCCATAAAACAGTGATGTAAATGACCACCATCAAGAATTAAAGGGGTAAATAACAAGCCATAAAACAGTACTGTGAATGACCACCATCCAGAATTAAAGGGGTAAATAACAACACACCTAAAAACAGTAGTTTGAATGACAGCCATCCCAAATTAAAGGGGTAAATGCCAACAAGCCATAAAGCAGTACTGTGAATGACCACCATCCAGAATTAAAGGGGTAAATAATAACAAGCCATAAAATACTTCTATGAATGATCACCATCCAGAATTAAACGGGTAAATTACAAAAAGAATTAAAGGGGTAAATAACAACAAGCTGTTAAACAGACGTGTGAATGACCACCATCAAGAATTAAAGGGGTAAATAACAAGCCATAAAACAGTACTGTGGATGACCACCATCCAGAATTAAAGGGGTAAATAACAGTACTGTGAATGACTACCATCCAGAATTAAAGGGGTAAATTACAAAAAGCCATTAAATAGTACCTTGAATGACCACGACCTATAATTAAAGAGGTAAGTAATAAGCCATAAAATGGTACAGTGAATGACCACCATCCAGAATTAAAGGAGTAAATAACAACGAGCCATAAAACAGTACTGTGAATGACCACCATCCGAATTAAAGGGGTAAATAAAAATATGCCATAAAACAGAACTGTGAATGACCATCAGCCAGAATTAAAGCAGTAAATAACAACAAGCAATAAAACAGTACTGTGATAGACCACCATCCAGAATTAAAGTGGTAAATAACAACAAGCCATAAAACAGTACTGTGAATGACCACCATCCAGAATTAAAAGGGTAAATAATAATAAGCTTTAAAACAGTACTGTGAATGACCACCATCCAGAATTAAAGGCGGAAATAACAACAAGCCATAAAACAGTACTGTGAATGACCACCATCCAGTATTTTAGGTGTAAATAACAAGAAGCCATAAAACAGTACTGTGAATGACCACCAACCAGAATTAAAGGGGTTAATAACAGTGTGAATGAAGCACCATCAGAATTAAGCGGGTAAATAACAACAAGGCATAAAACAGTACTTTGTTTGAGCACCAGCCAGAATTAAATAACTAAAACAGTACTGTGAATGAGCACCATCAGAATTAAAGTGGTAAATAACAACAAGCCATAAAACAGTACTGTGAATGACCACCAGCCAGAATTAAAGTGTAACAAGCATAAAACAGTACTGTGAATGACCACCAGCCAGAATTAAAGTTGTAAATAACTACAAGCCATAAAACAGTACTGTGAATGACCACCAGCCAGAATTAAAGGTAAAATAACAAAAACAGTACTGTGAATGACCACCATCCAGAATTAAAAATAAGCCAAACAACTGTGAATGACCACCATCCAGAATTAAAGGGTAAATAACAACAAGCCAAAACAGTACTGTGAATGACCACCAGCCAGAATTAAAGGGGTAAAAACAACAAACCATAAAACATACTGTGAATAACCATGCCAGAATAAAGGGGTAAATAACAACAAACCATAAAACAGTACTGTGAATGACCACCATCCAGAATTAAAGGGGTAAATAACAACACCACCAGCCAGAATGAAATGTGAATGACCACCATCCAGAATTAAAGGGGTAAATAACAGTACTGTGAATGACCTCTACCCAGACTTATAATGGTAAATAACAACAAGCCATAAAACAGTACTGTGAATGACCACCATCCAGAATTAAATGGGTAAATTAAAACAAGCAACAAACAATACTATGAATGACTAACTTCCAGAATTAAATGGGTTAAAAACAAAAAGCCATAAGACAGTACTTTGAATGCCCACCATCCAGAATTAAAGGGGAAAATAACAAGCCATAAAAGAGTAGTGTGAATGACTGCCATCCAGAATTAAAGGGGTAAATAATGACATACTATAAAATAGTACTGTGAATGTCCACCATCCCGATTTAAATGGGTAAATAAAAACAAGCCATAAAACAAAACTGTGAATGACCACCATCCAGAATTAAAGGAGTAAATAAAATCACACCATAAAATAGTACTCTGAATGGCTGCCATCTAGAATTAAAGGGGTAAATAGTAAATTGAATGAACAGCATACAGAATTAATGTGGAAAATAACAAGCCATAAAACAGCACTGTAAATGACCACCATCCAGAATTAATGGGGTAAAAAACAACAAGCCATAAAACAGTATTGTGAATGACCACCAGACAGAATTAAACAGGTAAATAACCAGCCATATAACAGTACTGTGAATAACCAAAATCCAGAATTAAAGGGGTAAATAACAAGAAGCCATAAAACAGTACTGTGAATGACCACCATCAGAATTAAAGGGTAAATAACAAGAAGCCATAAACAAGTACTGCGAATGACCACCATCCAGAATTAAATGCGTAAATTACAACAAGCCATAAAACAGTACTGTGAATGACCACCATTCAGGATAAAAGGGGTAAATAGTACTGTGAATGAACACCATCAATTAAAGGGTAAATAACAAGCCATAAAACAGTACTGTGAATGACCACCATCCAGAATTAAAGGGTAAATAACAGTACTGTGAATGAGCACCATCAAATAAAACAGTACTGTGAATGACCACCACCCAGAATTAAAGGGGTAAATAGCAACAAGACATAAAACAGTACTGTGAATTACCACCATCCAGAATTAAAGCGGTACATAACAACAAGCCATAAAACAGTACAGTGAATGACCACCATCCAGAATTAAAGGGGTAAAGAACAACAAGCCATAAAACAGTACTGTGAATGACCACCATCCAGAATTAAAGGGGTAAATACCAACAAGCCACAAAACAGTACTGTGAATGACCACCATCAAATATTAAAGGGGTAAATAACAACAAGCCATAAAACAATACTGTGAATGACCACCATCCAGAATTAAAGGGGTAATACCAATAAAAACAGTACTGTGAATGACCATCCAGAATTAAAGGGGTAAATAATAACAAGCTATAAAACAGTACTGTGAATGACCACCATCCAGAATTAAAGGCGTAAATAACAACAAGCCATAAAATAGTACTGTGAATGACCACCATCCAGAATTAAAGGGGTAAATACCAACAAGCCATAAAACAGTACTGTGAATGACCACCATCCAGAATTAAAGGAGTAAATAACAAGCCATAACACAGTACTGTGACTGACTACCATCCAGAATTTAAGGGTTAAATAACAAGCCATAAAACATTGCTGTGAATGACCACCATCCAGAATTAAATGGGTAAATAAGACATAAAACAGAACTGTGAATGACCACCATCCAGATTTAAAGGGGTAAATAACAACAAGCCATAAAACAGTTTTGTGAATGACCACCACCCAGAATTATGGGGGATAAGTAACAGTCCTGTGAATGGCCTCCATCTAGAATTAAAGGGGTAAATAACAGCAAGCTATAAAACAGTACTGTTAATGACGACCATGCAGAATTAAAGGGGTACATAACAACAAGCCATAAAATGGAACTGTGAATGACCATCATCCAGAATTAAAGGGCTAAATACCAACAAGCCATACAACAGTACTGTGAAAGACCACAATCCAGAATTAAAGGGGTAAAAACTACTGTGAATGACTACCATCCAGAATGAAAGGGATAAAAAAGAACAAGCCATAAAACAGTACTGTGAAAGACCACCATACAGAATTAAAAGGGTTAATAACAACAAGCCATAAAACAGTACTGTGAATGACCACCATCCAGAATTAAAGTGGTAAATAACAAGAAGCCATAAAACACTACTGTGAATGACCACCAGCCAGAATTAAAGGGGTTAATAACAGTATTAGGAATGAACACCATCCAGAATTAAAGGGGTAAATAACCAGCCATAAAACAGTAATACGAATGACCACTTTCCAGAATTAAAGGGGTAAATAGTACTGTGAATGAGCACCATCCAGAATTAAAGGGGTAAATAACAACAAGGCAAAAAACAGTATTTTGTATGCCCACCAGCCAGAACTAAAAGGGTAAATAACAGCACTATGAATGACCACCAGCCAGAATTAAAGTGGTAAATAACAATAAGCCATAAACAGTACTGTGAATGACCACCAGCAAGAATTAAAGTGGTAAATAACTACAAGCCATAAAACAATACTGTGAATAATGACCATCCAGAATTAAAGTGGTAAATAAAAACAAGCCATAAAATAGTATTGTGAATGAGCACCATCCAGAATTAAAGGGGTAAATAACAACAAGCCATAAAACAGTATTGTGAATGACCACCATGCAGAACTAAAGGGGTAAATAACAACAATCTATAATACAGTGCTGTGAATGACCACAATCCCAAATTAAAGGAGTAAATAACAACAAGCCATAAAATAGTACTGTGAATGACAACCAGCCAGAAATAAAGGGGTAAATACCAACAAGCCAAAAAGTACTGTGAATGACCACCATCCAGAATTAGAGGAGTAAATTAAAGGGGTAAATACCAACAAGCCAAAAAGTACTGTGAATGACCACCATCCAGAATTAGAGGAGTAAATAAAAACAAGCCATAACACAGTACTGTGACTGACTACCATCCAGAATTTAAGGGTTAAATAACAAGCCATAAAACATTGCTGTGAATGACCACCAGCCAGAATTGAAGGGGGAAATAACAACAAGCCATAAAGCAGTACTGTGAATGACCACCATCCAGAATTAAGTGGTAAAGAACAACAAGCAATAAAACATTACTGTGAATGACCACCATCCAGAATTAAAGGGTTACATAACAAGTCATAAAACAGTACTGTGAATTACCTCCATCCAGACTTATAATGGTAAATAACAACAAGCCATAAAACAGTACTGTGAATGAGCACCATCCATAATTAAAGGGGTAAATAACAACAAGGCATAAAACAGTATTTTGTATGACCACCAGCCAGAATTAAAGGGGTAAATACCAACAAGCCATAAAACAGTACTGTGAATGACCACCATCCAGAATTAAAGGTAAATAACAAGAAGCCATAAAACAGTACTGTGAATGACCACCATCCAGAATTAAAGGGGTAAATAACAACAAGCCATAAAAAGTACTGTGAATGAATGACCACCATCCAGAATTAAAGGGTTAATAACAACAAGCCATAAAACAGTACTGTAAATGACCACCATCCAGAATTAAAGTGGTAAATAACAACAAGCCATAAAACAGTACTGTGAATGACCACCATCCAGAATTAAAGGGGTAAATAATAACAAGCTATAAAACAGTACTGCGAATGACCACCATCCAGAATTAAATGCGTAAATTACAACAAGCCATAAAACAGTACTGTGAATGACCACCATTCAGGATAAAAGGGGTAAATACCAACAAGCCATAAAACAGTACTTTGAATGACCACCATCCAGAACTAAAGGAGTAAATAACAATATTTTGAATTAACACCATCCAGAATTAAAGGGTCAATACCAACAAGCCATAAAATAGTACTGTGAACTACCACCATCCAGAATTAAAGGGGTAAATAACAGTACTGTGAATGACCACCATCCAGAATTAAAGGGTAAATAACAAGCCATAAAACAGTACTGTGAATGACCACCATCCAGAATTAAAGGGGTAAATAACAACAAGCCATAAAACAATACTGTGAATGACCACCAGCCAGAATTAAAGGGGTAAATAACAAGCCATAAAAAAGTAATGTGATTTACCACCAGCCAGAATTAAAGGGGTATATGACAACAAGCCATAAAATAGTATTGTGAATGAGCACCATCCAGAATTAAAGGGGTAAATAACAACAAGCCATAAAACAGTACTGTGAATGACCACCATCCAGAATTAAAGGGGTAAATAACAACAAGCCATAAAACAGTACTGTGAATGACCACCAGCCAGAATTGAAGGGTAAATAACAACAAGCCATAAAACAGTACTGTGAATGAGCACCATCCATAATTAAAGGGGTAAATCACAACAAATCATAAAACAATACTGTGAATGACCACTAGCCAGAATTAAAGGGGTAAATAACAACAATCTATAATACAGTGCTGTGAATGACCACCAGCCAGAATTGAAGGGGGAAATACCAACAAGTCATAAAACAGTACTGTGAATGACCACCATCCATAATTAAAAGGGTAAATAACAACAAGCCATAAAACAGTACTGTGAATGACCACCATCCAGAATTAAAGGGTAAATAACAGCATTGTGAATGACCACCATCCAGAATTAAAAGGGTAAATAACAAGCCATAAAACAGTACTGTGAATGACCACCAGCCAGAATTAAAGGGGTAAATAACAACCAACAAGCCACAGTACTGTGAATGACCACCAGCCAGAATTAAAGTGGCAAATAACTACAAGCCATAAAACAGTACTGTGAATGACCACCAGCCAGAATTAAAGTGGTAAATAATAACAAGCCATAAAACAGTACTGCGAATGACCACCATCCAGGATTAAAGGGGTAAATGACAACAAGCCATAAAACAGTACTGTGAATGACCACCATCCAGAATTAAAGGGGTAAATAACAACAAGCCATAAAACAATACTGTGAATGACCACTATCCAGAATTAAAGGGATAAAAAAGTAACAGTACTGTGAATGACCACCATCCAGAATTAAAGGGTAAATAACAACAAGCCATAAAACAGTACTGTGAATGACCACCATCCAGAATTAAAGGGTAAATAACAACAAGCCATAAAACAGTACTGTGAATGACCACCATCCAGAATTAAAGGGTAAATAACAAGGCCATAAAACAGTACTGTGAATGACCACCATCCAGAATTAAAGGGTAAATAACAACAAGCAATAAAACATTCCTGTGAATGACCACCATCCAGAATTAAAGGGTTACATAACAAGTCATAAAACAGTACTGTGAATGGCCACCATCCAGAATTAAAGCGGTACATAACAACAAGCCATAAAACAGTACTGTGAATGACCACTATCCAGAATTAAAGGGATAAATAACAACAAGCCAACAGCACTGTGATTGACCACCAGCCAGAATTAAAGAGGTAAATAACAACAAGCCATGACTCTGTACTGTGAATGGCCACCATCCAGATTTAAAGGGGTAAATAACAACAAGCCATAAAACAGTACTGTGAATGACCACCATCTAGAATTAAAGGGGAAAATAACAGCAAGCCATAAAACAATATTGTGAATGACCACCATCTAGAATTAAAGGGGTAAATAACAACAAACCAAAAAACAGTATTGCGAATCACCACCATGCAGAATTAAAGGGGTAAATAACAACAAGCCATAAAACAGTACTGTGAATGACCACCATCCAGAATTAAAGGGGTAAATAACAAGAAGCCATAAAACAGTACTGTGAATGACCGCCAGCCAGAATTATAGGTGCAAATTACAAGAAGCCATAAAACAGTACTGTGAATGACCACCATCCAGAATTAAAGGGTAAATAACAACAAGCCATAGTACTGAGAATGACCACCATCCAGAATTAAAGGGGTAAATAACAAGCCATTAAAAAGTACTGTGAATGACCATCAGCAGAATTAAAGGGGTAAATACCAACAAACCATAAAAGAGTACTCTGAATGACCACCATCCAGAATTAAAGGTGTAAATACAAGCCATAAAACAGTACTGTGAATGACCACCATCCAGAATTAAAGGGGTAAATAACAACAAGCCATAAAACAGTACTGTGAATGACCACCATCAGAATTAAAAGGGTAAATATAAAACAGTACTGTGAATGACCACCAGCAGAATTAAAGGGTAAATAACAACAAGCCATAAAACAGTATTGTGAATGACCACCATCCAGAATTAAAGGTAAAACAACAAATAAAACAGTACTGTGAATGACCACCATCCAGAATTAAAGGGTAAATAACAACAAGCCATAAAACAGTACTGTGAATGACCACCAGAATTAAAGGGTAAAACACTGTGAATGACCACCATCCAGAATTAAAGGGTAAATAACAACAAGCCATAAAACAGTACTGTGAATGACCACCATCCAGAATTAAAGGGGTAAAAACAGTAATTGAATGACCACCATCCAGAATTAAAGGGTAAATAACAAGCCATAAAACAGTACTGTGAATGACCATACAGAATTAAAGGGGTAAATAACAACAAGCCATAAAACAGTACTGTGAATGACCACCATCAGAATTAAAGGTAAAATACAAGCCATAAAACAGTACTGTGAATGACCACCATCCAGAATTAAAAGGGTAAATCACAACAAATCATAAAACAATACTGTGAATGACCACTAGCCAGAATTAAAGGGGTAAATAACAACAATCTATAATACAGTGCTGTGAATGACCACCATCAGAATTAAAGGGTAAATAACAACAAGCCAAAACAGTACTGTGAATGACCACCATCCAGAATTAAAAGGGGTAAATACCAACAAGCCAAAAAGTACTGTGAATGACCACCATCCAGAATTAGAGGAGTAAATAAAAACAAGCCATAACACAGTACTGTGACTGACTACCATCCAGAATTTAAGGGTTAAATAACAAGCCATAAAACATTGCTGTGAATGACCACCAGCCAGAATTGAAGGGGTAAATAACAACAAGCCATAAAACAGTACTGTGAATGACCACCATCCATAATTAAAAGGGTAAAAAGTATTGTGACTGACCACCATCAAGAATTAAAGGGGTAAATAACATTAACCTATAAAACATTATTGTGAATGACCACCATTCAGAATTAAAGGGGAAATAACAACAAGCCATAAAAAAGTACTGTAAATGACCACCAGCCAGAATTAAAGGGTAAATACAACAAGCCATAAAACAGTACTGTGAATGACCACCATCCAGAATTAAAGGGTAAATAAACAAGCCATAAAACAGTACTGTGAATGACCACCATCAGAATTAAAGGGGTAAATAACAACAAGCCATAAAACAGTACTGTGAATGACCACCATCCAGAATTAAAGGGGTAAATAACAACAAGCCATAAAACAGTACTGTGAATGACCACCATCCAGAATTAAAGGTAAATAACAACAAGCCATAAAACAGTACTGTGAATGACCACCATCCAGAATTAAAGGGGTAAATAACAACAAGCCATAAAACAGTACTGTGAATGACCACCATCCAGAATTAAAGGGTAAATAACAACATAAAAGTACTGTGAATGACCATCGCCACAATTAAAGGGGTAAATAACAACAAGCCATAAAAGAGTTCTGTGAATGACCACCATCCAGAATTAAAGCGGTACATAACAACAAGCCATAAAACAGTACTGTGAATGACCACTATCCAGAATTAAAGGGATAAATAACAACAAGTGATAAAACAGTACTATGAATGACCACCATCCAGATTTAAAGGGGTAAATAACAACAAGCCATAAAACAGTACTGTGAATGACCACCATCTAGAATTAAAGGTTTAAATAACAAGCCATAAAACAGTACTGTGAATGTCCTCCATCCAGAATTAATGGGGTAAAAAGTACTGTGAATGACCACCATCCAGAATTAAAGGGGTAAATAACAACAAGCCATAAAACAGTACTGTCAATGACCACCATCCAGATTTAAAGGGATAAATAACAAAAAGCCATACAAAATTACTGTGAATGACCACTATCCAGAATTAAAGGAGTAAATAACATAAAGCCATAAAAAAGTACTGTGAATGACCACCAGCCATAATTAAAGGGGTAAAAAACAACAAGCCATAATAGGGTTCTGTGAATGAACACCATCCAGAATTAAAGGGGTAAATAACAAGTCATAAAACAGTACTGTGAATAACCACTATCCAGAATTAAAGGGGTAAATAACAACAAGCCAACAAACAGTACTGTGAATGACCACCATCCAGATTTAAAGGGGTAAATAACAACAAGCCAAAAACAGTAGTGTGAATGACCACCATCCAGAATTAAAGGGGTAAATAACAACAAGCCAACAAACAGTACTGTGAATGACCACCATCCAGATTTAAAGGGATAAATAACAAAAAGCGATAAAACATTACTGTGAATGACCACTATCCAGAATTAAAGGGGAAAATAACAGCCATAAAACAGTACTGTGAATGACCACCATCCAGAATTAAAGGGTAAATAACAACAAGCCATAAAACAGTACTGTGAAGGACCACCATCCAGAATTAAAGGGGAAAATAACAACAAGCCATTAAACAGTACTGTGAATGACCACCATCCGGAATTAAATGGGTAAGTAACAAAAAGCCATAAAACAGTACTGTGAATCACCACCATCAAGAATTAAAAGTGTAAATAACAACCCATAAAACAGTACTGTGAATGACCACCATCCAGAATTAAAGCGTAAATAACAACAAGCCATAAAAAAGTACTGTGAATGACCACCATCCAGAATTATGGGGGTAAGTAACAAGCCATAAAACAGTACAAGGAATGACCACCATCCAGAATTAAATGGGTAAATAACAAAAGGGCCACAAAACAGAACTATGAATGACCACCATCCAAAATTAAAGGGGTAAATAACAACAAGCCATAAAACAGTACTGTGAATGACCACCATCCAGAATTAAAGGGGGTAAATAACAAGCCATAAACAGTACTGAATGACCACCATCCAGAATTAAAGTACTGTGAATGACCACCATCCAGAATTAAAGGGGTAAATAACATCCCGTAAAACAGTACTGAGAATGACCACCATCCAGAATTAAAGGGGTAAATAACAGTACTGTGAATGACCACCATCCAGAATAAAAGGGGTAAATAACAACAAGCCATAAAACAGTACTGTGAATGACCACCATCCAGGATTAAAGGGGTAAATGACAACAAGCCATAAAACAGTACTATGAATGACCACCATCCAGATTTAAAGGGGTAAATAACAACAAGCCATAAAACAGTACTGTGAATGACCACCATCTAGAATTAAAGGGGAAAATAACAGCAAGCCATAAAACAGTACTGTGAATGACCACCATCCAGACTTATAATGGTAAATAGCAACAAGCCATAAAACAGTACTGTGAATGACCACCATCCAGAATTAAAGGGGTAAATAACAACAAGGCATAAAACAGGATTTTGTATGACCACCAGCCAGAACTAAAGGGTAAATAACAACAAGCAATAAAACAGTACTGTGAATGACCACCATCCAGAATTAAAGGGGTAAATAATAACAAGCTATAAAACAGTACAGTGAATGAACACCATCCAGAATTAAAGGGGTAAATAACAACGAGCCATAAAACAGTACTGTGAATGACCTCCATCCGAATTAAAGGGGTAAAGAACAACAAGCAATAAAACAGTACTGTGAATGACCACCATCCAGAATTAAAGGGGTAAATAATAACAAGCTATAAAACAGTACAGTGAATGAACACCATCCAGAATTAAAGGGGTAAATAACAGCCATAAAACTGTGAATGACCATAAGCCAGAATTAAAGGGGTAAAGAACAACAAGCAATAAAACATTACTGTGAATGACCACCATCCAGAATTAAAGGGTTACATAACAAGTCATAAAACAGTACTGTAAATGACCACCATCCAGAATTAAAGTGGTAAATAACAACAAGCCATAAAACAGTACTGTGAATGACCACCATCCAGAATTAAAGGGGTAAATAATAACAAGCTATAAAACAGTACAGTGAATGAACACCATCCAGAATTAAAGGGGTAAATAACAAGCCATAAAAAAGTAATGTGAATGACCACCAGCCAGAATTAAATGGGTAAGTAACAAAAAGCCATAAAACAGTACTGTGAATGACCACCATCCAGAATTAAAGGGGTAAATAACAACAAGCCATAAAACAGTACTGTGAATGACCACCATCCAGAATTAAAGGGGTAAATAACAACAAGCCAACAAACAGTACTGTGAATGACCACCATCCAGATTTAAAGGGATAAATAACAAAAAGCGATAAAACATTACTGTGAATGACCACTATCCAGAATTAAAGGAGTACATAACACAAAGCGATAAAAAAGTTCTGCGAATGACCACCATCCAGAATTAAAGGGGTAAATAACAGTACTGTGAATGACCACCATCCAGAATTAAAGTGGTAAATAACAACAAGCCATAAAACAGTACTGTGAATGACCACCATCCAGAATTAAAGTGGTAAATAACAACAAGCCATAAAACAGTACTGTGAATGACCACCATCCAGAATTAATGGGGTAAACAGTACTGAGAATGACCACCATCCAGAATTAAAGGGGTAAATAACAAGCCATTAAAAAGTACTGTGAATGACCATCAGACAGAATTAAAGGGGTAAAGAACAACAAGCCATAAAACAGTACTGTGAATGACCACCAGACAGAATTAAAGGGGTAAATAAAGTCAAGCCCTAAAACAGTACTGTGAATGACCACCATCCGGAATTAAATGGGTAAGTAACAAAAAGCCATAAAACAGTACTGTGAATCACCACCATCCAGAATTAAAAGGGTAAATAACAACAAAACAGTACTGTGAATGACCACCATCCAGAATTAAAAAAGTAAATCACAACAAGCCATAAAACAGTACTGTGAATGACCACCAGCCAGAATTAAAGGGGTAAATAACAACAAGCCATAAAACAGTACTGTGAATTACCACCATCCAGAATTAAAGGGGTAAATATCAAGCCATAAAAAAGGACTGTAACTGACCATCAGACAGAATTAAAGGGGTAAATACCAACAACAAAACAGTACTGTGAATGACCACCATCCAGAATTAAAGGGTACATAACAACAAGCCATAAAACAGTACTGTGAATGACCACCATCCAGAATTAAAGGGGTAAATAACAACGAGCCATAAAACAGTACTGTGAATGACCACCATCCAGAATTAAAGGGTAAATAACAAGCCATAAAACAGTACTGTGAATGACCACCAGCCAGAATTAAAGGGTAAATAACAGTACTGTGAATGACCACCATCCAGAATTAAAGGGTAAATAACAACAAGCCATAAAACAGTACTGTGAATGACCACCAGCCAGAATTAAAATTAAAGGGTAAATAACAACAAGCCATAAAACAGTACCCTGACTGACCATAAGCCAGAATTAAAGGGGTAAAGAACAACAAGCAATAAAACATTACTGTGAATGACCACCATCCAGAATTAAAGGGTTACATAACAAGTCATAAAACAGTACTGTAAATGACCACCATCCAGAATTAAAGGGGTAAATAGCAACATGCCATAAAACAGTACTGTGAATGACCACAATCCAGAATTAAAGGGGTAAATAACAACAAGGCATAAAACAGTACTGCGAATGACCACCATCCAGAATTAAAGGGGTAAAGAACAACAAGCCATAAAACAGTACTGTGAATGACCACCATCCAGAATTAAAGGGGTAAATAGCAACAAGCCATAAAACAGTACTGTGAATGACCACCATCCAGAATTAAAGGGGTAAATAGTCTTGTGAATGACCACCATCCAGAATTAAAGGGGTAAATAACAACAAGGCATAAAACAGGATTTTGTATGACCACCAGCCAGAACTAAAAGGGTAAATAAAAGCACTATGAATGAACACCAGTAAGAATTAAAGGGGTAAATAATAACAAGCCATAAAACAGTACTGTGAATGACCACCATCCAGAATTAAAGGGGTAGATAACAACAGGCCATAAAACAGTACTGTGAATGACCACCATCCAGAATTAAAGGGGTAGATAACAGTACTGTTAATGACCACCATCCAGAAGTCAAAGGTTAAATAACAACAAGCCATAAAACAGTACTGTGAATGACCACCATCCGGAATTAAATGGGTAAGTAACAAAAAGCCATAAAACAGTACTGTGAATCACCACCATCAAGAATTAAATTGGTAAATGCCAACAAGCCATAAAACAGTACTGTGAATTACCACCATCCAGAATTAAAGGGGTAAATATCAAGCCATAAAAAAGTACTGTGAATTACCACCATCCAGAATTAAAGGGGTAAATATCAAGCCATAAAAAAGGACTGTAACTGACCATCAGACAGAATTAAAGGGGTAAATACCAACATATCAAAAAGGCTATTGAATGACCACCAGCCAGAATTAAAGGGGTAAATAACAAGCCATAAAAAAGTACTGTGAATAACCAAAATCCAGAAAAAAAGGGGTGAATAACTACAAGCCATAAAACACTCCTGTGAATGACCACCAGACAGAATTAAAGGGGTTAATAATAACAAGCCATAAAATACTTCTGTGAATGACCACCATCCAGAATTAAACGGGTAAATTACAAAAAGAATTAAATGGGTAAATAACAACAAGCTGTTAAACAGAAGTGTGAATGACCACCATCAAGAATTAAAGGGGTAAATAACAAGCCATAAAACAGTACTGTGGATGACCACCATCCAGAATTAAAGGGGTAAATAACAGTACTGTGAATGACTACCATCCAGAATTAAAGGGGTAAATTACAAAAAGCCATTAAATAGTACCTTGAATGACCACGACCTATAATTAAAGAGGTAAGTAATAGCAAGCCATAAAACGGTACAGTGAATGACCACCATCCAGAATTAAAGGAGTAAATAACAACGAGCCATAAAACAGTACTGTGAATGACCACCATCCCGAATTAAAGGGGTAAATAACAACAAGCCATAAAACAGTACTGTGAATGACTACCATCCAGAATTATAGGCGTAAATAACAAGAAGTCATAAAACAGTACTGTGAATGACCACCAACCAGAATTAAAGGGGTTAATAACAGTATTAGGAATGAACACCATCCAGAATTGAAGGGGTAAACAAGCCATAAAACAGTACTACGAATTACCACTTTCCAGAATTAAAGGGGTAAATAGTACTGTGAATGCGCACCATCCAGAATTAAAGGGGTAAATAAAAACAAGGCATAAAACAGTATTTTGTATGAGCACCAGCCAGAACTAAAAGGGTAAATAACAGCACTATGAATGACCACCAGCCAGAATTAAAGTGGTAAATAACAACAAGCCATAAACCAATACTGTGAATGACCACCAGCCAGAATTAAACTGGTAAATAACAACAAGCAATAAAACAGTACTGTGAATGACCACTAGCCAGAATTAAAGTGGTAAATAAAAACAAGCCATAAAATAGTATTGTGAATGAGCACCATTCAGAATTAAAGGGGTAAATAACAACAAGCCATAAAACAGTATTGTGAATGACCACCATGCAGAACTAAAGGGGGTAAATAACAACAAACCAAAAACCAGTACTGCGAATCGCCAACACTGAGAATTAAAGGTGTAAATAACAACAAGCCATACAAGAGTACTGTGAATGACCACCAGTAAGAATTAAAGGAGTAAATAACAACAAGCCATAAAACAGTACTGTGAAATACCACCAGCCAGAATGAAAGGGGTAAATAAGAACAAGCCATAAAACAGCACTGTGAATGACCACCATCCAGAATTAAAGGGGTAAATAACAGTACTGTGAATGACCACCTTCCAGAATTAAAGGGGTAAATAACAACATACTATAAAATAGTACTGTGAATGTCCACCATCCCGAATTAAAGGGGTAAATAAAAACAAGCCATAAAACAAAACTGTAAATGACCACCATCCAGAATTAAAGGGGTAAATAACATCACACCATAAAATAGTACTCTGAATGGCCACCATCTAGAATTAAAGGGGTAAATAGTAATGTGAATGACCAGCATACTGAATTAATGTGGAAAATAACAAGCCATAAAACAGCACTGTAAATGACCACCATCCAGAAGTAATGGAGTAAAAAACAAAAAGCCATAAAACAGTATTGTGAATTACCACCAGACATGATTAAATAGGTAAATAACAAGCCATAAAACAGTACTGTGAATAACCAAAATCCAGAAAAAAGGGGTGAAAAACTACAAGCCCTAAAACCGTACTGTGAATGACCACCATCAAGAATTAAAGGGGTAAATAACAGTACTGTGAATGAATACCATCTAGAATTAAAAGGGTAAATAATGACAAGCCATAAAACAGTACTGTGAATGGCCACCAGCCAGAATTAAAGGAGTAAATAAAAACAAGCCATAAAACACACTGTGAAAGACCACAATGCAGAATTAAAGGGGTAAATAACAACAAGTCATAAACAGTAGTGTGAATGACCACCATCCAGAATTAAAGGGGTAAATAACAGTACTGTAAATGACCACCATCCAGAATTAAAGGGGAAATAACAACAAGCCATAAAACAGTACTGTGAATGACCCCCATCCAGAATTAAATGGGTAAATAATAGCAAGCCGTAAAAACAGAAGTATGAATGACCACTATCAATAATTAAAGGGGTAAATAACAAGCCATAAAACAGTAATGTGGAAGACCATTATTCAGAATTAAAGGGGTAAATAACAGTACTGTGAATGACTACCATCCATAATTAAAGGGGTAAATAATATCAAACCATAAAATAGTACTGTGAATGACCACCATCCAGAATTAGATGGGTAAATTACAAACAGCCATTAAATAATACCTTTAATGACCACGAACTATAATTAAAGAGGTAAATAATAACAAGCCATAAAACAGTACAGTGAATTATCACCATCCAGAATTAAAGGGGTAAATAACAATGAGCCATAAAACAGAACTGTGAATGACCATCAGCCAGAATTAAAGGGGTAAATAACAAGCCATAAAACTGTACTGTGATAGACCACCATCCAGAATTAAAGGGGTAAATAATAATAAACTTTAAAACAGTACTGTGAATGACCACCATCCAGAATTAAAGGCGTAAATAACAACAAATCATAAAACAGTACTGTGAATGACCACCATCCAGAATTATAGGCGCAAATAACAAGAAGCCATAAAACAGTACTGTGAATGACCACCATCCAGAATTAAAGGGGTAAATAACAACAAGCCATAAAACTGTAATACGAATGACCACTTTCCAGATTTAAAGGGTAAATAGTACTGTGAATGCGCACCATCCAGAATTAAAGGGGTAAATAACAACAAGGCATAAAACAGTATTTTGTATGACCACCAGCCAGAACTAAAAGGGTAAATAACAGCACTATGAATGACCACCAGTAAGAATTAAAGGGGTAAATAACAACAAGCCATAAAACAGTCCTGTGAAATACCACACGCCAGAATGAAAGGGGTAAATAAGAACAAGCCATAAAACAGCACTGTGAATGACCACCATCCAGAATTAAAGGGGTAAATAACAGTACTGTGAATGACCACCTTCCAGAATTAAAGGGGTAAATAACAACATACTATAAAATAGTACTGTGAATGTCCACCATCCCGAATTAAAGGGGTAAATGAAAACAAGCCATAAAACAAAACTGTGAATGACCACCATCCAGAATTAAAGGGGTAAATAACATCACACCATAAAATAGTACTCTGAATAGCCGCCATCTAGAATTAAAGGGGTAAATAGCAATGTGAATGACCAGCATACCGAATGAATGTGGAAAATAACAAGCCATAAAACAGCACTGTAAATTACCACAATCCAGAAGTAATGGAGTAAAAAACCACAAGCCATAAAACAGTATTGTGAATTACCACCAGACAGAATTAAACAGGTAAATAACAAGCCATAAAAAAAGGGGTGAATAACTACAAGCCCTAAAACCGTACTGTGAATGACCACCATCAAGAATTAAAGGGGTAAATAACAGTACTGTGAATGACCACCATCTAGAATTAAAAGGGTAAAAAATGACAAGCCATAAAACAGTACTGTGAATGGCCAACAGCCAGAATTAAAGGAGTAAATAAAAACAAGCCATAAAACACACTGTGAAAGACCACAATGCAAAATTAAAGGGGCAAATAACAAGTCGTAAACAGTAGTGTGAATGACCACCATCCAGAATTAAAGGGGTAAATAACAGTACTGTAAATGACCACCATCCAGAATTAAGGGGAAATAACAACAAGCCATAAAACAGTACTGTGAATGACCACCATCCAGAATTAAAGGGGTAAATAATAGCAAGCCATAAAACAGAAGTGTGAATGACCACCATCAATAATTAAAGGGGTAAATAAGCCATTAAACAGTAATGTGGATGACCATTATTCAGAATTAAAGGGGTAAATAACAGTACTGTGAATGACTACCATCCATAATTAAAGGTGTAAATAATATCAAACCATAAAATAGTACTGTGAATGACCACCATCCAGAATTAGATGGGTAAATTACAAACAGCCATTAAATAGTACCTTTAATGACCACGAACTATAATTAAAGAGGTAAATAATAACAAGCCATAAAACTGTACTGTGATAGACCACCATCCAGAATTAAAGGGGTAAATAACAATGAGCCATAAAACAGAACTGTGAATGACCATCAGCCAGAATTAAAGTGGTAAATAACAACAAGCCATAAAACTGTACTGTGATAGACCACCATCCAGAATTAAAGGGGTAAATAATAATAAGCTTTAAAACAGTACTGTGAATGACCACCATCCAGAATTAAAGGCGTAAATAACAACAAGTCATAAAACAGTACTGTGAATGACCACCATCCAGAATTATAAGAGTAAATAACAAGAAGCCATAAAACAGTACTGTGAATGACCACCAGCCAGAATTAAAGGGGTTAATAACAGTATTGGGAATGAACACCATCCAGAATTAAAGGGGTAAATAACAACAAGGCATAAAACAGTATTTTGTATGACCACCAGCCAGAACTAAAAGGGTAAATAACTGCACAATGAATGACCACCAGTAAGAATTAAAGGGGTAAATAACAACAAGGCATAAAACAGTATTTTGTATGACCACCAGCCAGAACTAAAAGGGTAAATAACAGCACTATGAATGACCACCAGTAAGAATTAAAGGGGTAAATAAGAACAAGCCATAAAACAGTATTGTGAATGACCACCATCCAGAATTAAAGGGGTAAATAACAGTACTGTTAATGACCACTATCCAGAATTAAATGGGTAAATAACAACAAACCATAAAACAGTACAGTGAATGACCACCATCCAGAAGTAAAAGGGTAAATAACAACAAGCCATAAAACAGTACTGTGAATGACCACCATCCTGAATTAAATTGGTAAATAACAGTACTGTGAATGACGACCATCCAGACTTATATTGGTAAATAACAACAAGCCATAAAACAGTACTGTGAATGACCACCATCCAGAATTAAAGGGCTAAATAACAACAAGCCTTAAAACAGTAGTATGATTGACCGCCATCCCGAATTAAAGGGGCAAATGCCAACAAGCCATAAAGCAGTACTGTGAATGACCATCATCCAGAATTTAAGGGGTAAATAATAACAAGCCATAAAATATTACTGTGAATGACCACCATCCAGAATTAAAGAGGTAAATTACAAAAAGCCATTAAATAGTACCGTGAATGGCCGCAACCTATAATTAAAGAGGTAAATAATAACAAGCCATAAAACAGTACAGTGAATGAACACCATCCAGAATTAAAGGGGTAAATAACAACGAGCCATAAAACAGTACTGTGAATGACCTCCATCCGAATTAAAGGGGTAAATCAAAACATGCCATAAAACAGAACTGTGAATGACCACCATCCAGATTTAAAGGGGTAAATAACAACAAGCCATAAAACAGTCCTGTGAATGACCACCATCCAGAATTATGGGGGGTAAGTAACAGTCCTGTGAATGACCACCATCCAGAATTATGGGGGTAAGTAACAGTCCTGTGAATGACCTCCATCTAGAATTAAAGGGGTAAATAACAGCAAGCTATAAAAAAGTTCTGTTAATGACGACCATGCAGAATTAAAGGGGTACATAACAACAAGCCATACAACAGTACTGTGAAAGACCACAATCCAGAATTAAAGGGGTAAAAACTACTGTGAATGACTACCATCCAGAATGAAAGGGGTAAAAAAGAACAAGCCATAAAACAGTACTGTGAATGACCATCAGTCAGAATTAAAGGGGTAAAGAACAACAAGCCATAAAACAGTACTGTGAATGACCACCAGACAGAATTAAAGGGATAAATAAAATCAAGCCGTAAAACAGTACTGTGAAAGACCACCATACAGAATTAAAAGGGTTAATAACAACAAGCCATAAAACAGTACTGTGAATGACCGCCATCCAGAATTAAAGTGGTAAATAACAAGAAGCCATAAAACAGTACTGTGAATGACCACCAGCCAGAATTATAGGCGCAAATAACAAGAAGCCATAAAACAGTACTGTGAATGACCACCAGCCAGAATTAAAGGGGTTAATAACAGTATTAGGAATGAACACCATCCAGAATTAAAGGGGTAAATAACAACAAGCCATAAAACAGTACTACGAATAACCACTTTTCATAATTAAAGGGGTAAATAGTACTGTGAATGAGCACCATCCAGAATTAAAGGGGTAAATAACAACAAGGCATAAAACAGTATTTTGTATGACCACCAGCCAGAACTAAAAGGGTAAATAACAGCACTATGAATGACCACCAGCCAGAATTAAAGTGGTAAATAACAACAAGCCATAAAACAGTACTGTGAATGACCACCAGCCAGAATTAAATGGGGTAAATAACAATAAGCCATAAAACAGTACTGTGAATGACCACCAGCAAGAATTAAATATGTAAATACCAACAAGCCAAAAAGTGCTGTGAATGCCCACGATCCAGAATTCAAGGGTAAATAACAACAAGCCATAAATCAGTACTGTGAATGACCACAATACAGAATTAATAGGGCAAATACCAACAAGCCACAAAACTATACTGGGAATGACCACTAGCCAGAATTAAAGTGGTAAATAAAACCAGCCATAAAACAGTACTGTGAATGACCACCAGCCAGAACTAAAAGGGTAAATAACAAGAAACCAGAAAACAGTACTGTGAGTGACCACCATACAGAAATGAAGGGGTAAATACAACCAAGCCAAAAAGTACTGTGAATGACCACCATCCAGAATTAAAGGAGTAAATGATAACAAGCCATAAAAAAGTAGTGTGAATTACCACCACCCAGAATTAAAAGGGTAAATAGTACTGCGAAGGACCACCCTCCAGAATTAAAGGGGTAAATAACAACAAGCCATGAAACAGTACTGTAAAGGACCACCATCCAGAATTAAAGGGGGGAATACCAACAAGACATAAAACAATACTGTGAATGACCACAATCCAGAAGTAAAGAGGTAAAAACTACTGTGAATGACCACCATCCAGAATTAAAGGGGTAAATAACAACAAGCCATAAAACTGTGAATGACCACCATCCAGAATTAAAAGTGTAAATAACAGCAACCCATAAAACCGTACTGTGAATGACCACCATCCAGAAATAAAGCGGTAAATAACAACAAGCCATAAAAAAGTACTCTGAATGACCACCATCCAAAATTAAAAGGGTTAATAACAGTACTGTGAATGACCACTATCCAGACATAAATGGCTAAATAACAACAAGCTAAAAAATAGTACTGTGAATGACCACCATCCAGAATAAAAGGGATACATAACAATAAGCGATAAAACATTATTGTGAATGACCAATATCCAGAATTAAAGGAGTAAATAACAAGAAGCCATAAAACACTACTGTGAATGACCACCAGACAGAATTAAAGGGGTAGATAAAGTTAAGCCATAAAACAGTACTGTGAATGACCACCAGACAGAATTAAAGGGGTAAATAAAGTCAAGTCATAAAACAGCATTTTGAATGACCACTAGCCAGAACTAAAAGGGTAAATAACAGTACTGTTAATGACCACCAGCCAGAATTAAAGTGGTAAATAACAACAAGCCATAAAACAATACTGTGAATAACTACCAGCCAGAATTAAAGTGGTAAATAACAAGCCATAAAATAGTATTGTGAATGAGCACCATCCAGAATTAAAGGGGTAAATAGCAACAAGACATAAAACAGTACTGTGAATGACCACCACCCAGAATTAAAGCGGTACACAACAACAAGCCATAAAATAGTATTGTGAATGACCACCATCCAGAATTAAAGGGGTAAATAGCAACAAGCCATAAAATAGTATTGTGAATGAGCACCATCCAGAATTAAAGGGGTAAATAGCAACAAGCCATAAAACAGTACTATGAATGACCACCATCCAGAATTAAAGGGGTAAATAACAACAAGGCATAAAACAGTATTTTGTATGACCACCAGCCAGAACTAAAAGGGTAAATAACAGAACTATGAATGACCACCAGTAAGAATTAAAGGGGTAAATAAGAACAAGCCATAAAACAGTACTGTGAATGACCACCATCCAGATCTAAAGGGGTAAGTAACAGTCCTGTGAATGACCACCATCCAGAATTATGGGGGTAAGTAACAGTCCTGTGAATAACCTCCATCTAGAATTAAAGGGGTAAATAACAGCAAGCTATAAAACAGTACTGTTAATGACCACCATCCAGAAGTAAAAGGGTAAATAACAACAAGCCATAAAACAGTACTGAGAATGACCACCATTCTGAATTAAAGGGGTAAAACCCAGTACTGTGAATGACCAACATCCAGACTTATATTGGTAAATAACAAGCCATAAAAAAGTAATGTGATTTACCACCAGCCAGAATTAAAGGGGTAAATAGTCTTGTGAATGATCACCAACCAGAGTTATACAGGTAAATCACAACAAATCATAAAACAATACTGTGAATGACCACTAGCCAGAATTAAAGGGGTAAATGCCATAAAACAGTACTGTAAATGACCACCATCCAGAATTAAAGTGGTAAATAACAACAAGCCATTAAACAGTACTGTGAATGACCACCATCCAGAATTAAAGGGGTAAATAACAACAAGCCATAAAATAGTACTGTGAATGACAACCAGCCAGAAATAAAGGGGTAAATAACAACAAGCCATAAAACAATACTGTGAATGACCACCATCCAGAATTAAAGGGGTAAATAACAACAAGCCATAAAACAGTACTGTGAATGACCACCATCCAGAATTAAAGGGTAAATAACAGTACTGTGAATGACCATCCAGAATTAAAGGGTAAATAACAACAAGCCATAAAACAGTACTGTGAATGACCACCATCAGAATTAAAGGGGTAAAGAACAACAAGCAATAAAACAGTACTGTGAATGACCACCATCCAGAATTAAAGGGGTAAATAATAACAAGCTATAAAACAGTACAGTGAATGAACACCATCCAGAATTAAAGGGGTAAATAACAACGAGCCATAAAACAGTACTGTGAATGACCTCCATCCAGAATTAAAGGGTAAATAACAACAAGCCATAAAACAGTACTGTGAATGACCACCATCCAGAATTAAAGGGGTAAATAGCAACAAGCCATAAAACAGTACTGTGAATGACCACCATGCAGAATTAAAGGGGTAAATCAAAACATGCCATAAAACATAACTGTGAATGACCATAAGCCAGAATTAAAGGGGTAAAGAACAACAAGCAATAAAACATTACTGTGAATGACCACCATCCAGAATTAAAGGGTTACATAACAACAAGCCATAAAACAGTACTGTGAATGACCACCAGCCAGAATTAAAGGGTAAACAACAAGGCATAAAACAGTACTGTGAATGACCACCATCCAGAATTAAAGTGGTAAATAACAACAAGCCATAAAACAGTACTGTGAATGACCACCATCCAGAATTAAAGTGGTAAATAACAACAAGCCATTAAACAGTACTGTGAATGACCATCAGACAGAATTAAAGGGGTAAAGAACAACAAGCCATAAAACAGTACTGTGAATGACCACCAGACAGAATTAAAGGGGTAAATAACAACAAGCTAAAAAATAGTACTGTGAATGACCACCATCCAGAATAAAAGGGATACATAACAAGAAGCCATAAAACAGTACTGTGAATGACCACCAGACAGAATTAAAGGGGTCAATAAAAACATTACTGTGAATGACCACCATTGAGAATTAAAGGGGAAATAACAACAAGCCATAAAAAAGTACTGTAAATGACCACCAGCCAGAATTAAAGGGTAAATAACTAGCAAACAGTATTGGGAATGAACACCATCCAGAATTAAAGGCGTAAATAACAAGTCATAAAACAGTACTGTGAATGACCACCAGCCAGAATTAAAGGGGTTAATAACAGTACTGGGAATGAACATCATCCAGAATTAAAGGGGTAAATAATAACAAGCTATAAAACAGTACAGTGAATGACCACCATCCAGAATTAAAGTGGTAAATAACAACAAGCCATTAAACAGTACTGTGAATGACCACCATCCAGAATTAAAGGGGTAAATAATAACAAGCTATAAAACAGTACTGCGAATGACCACCATCCAGAATTAAATGCGTAAATTACAACAAGCCATAAAACAGTACTGTGAATGACCACCATTCAGGATAAAAGGGGTAAATACCAACAAGCCATAAAACAGTACTTTGAATGACCACCATCCAGAATTAAAGGAGTAAATAACAACAAGCCATAAAACAGTACTGAGAATGACCACCAACCAGAATTAAAGGAGTACATAACAAGAAGCCATAAAACAGTACAGTGAATGACCACCATCCAGAATTAAAGGTAAATAACAACAAGCCATAAAACAGTACTGTGAATGACCACCATCCAGAATTAAAGGGGTAAATAATAACAAGCTATAAAACAGTACTGTGAATGACCACCATCCAGAATTAAAGGTGTAAATAACAGTACTGTGAATGACCACCATTCAGGATAAAAGGGGTAAATACCAACAAGCCATAAAACAGTACTTTGAATGACCACCATCCAGAACTAAAGGAGTAAATAACAATAAAACAGTACAGTGAATGACCACCAGCCAGAATTAAAGTGGTAAATAACAACAAGCCATAAAACAGTACTGTGAATGACCACCAGCCAGAATTAAAGGGTAAATAACAACAAGCCATAAAACAGTACTGTGAATGACCACCATCCAGAATTAAAGGGGTAACAAACAAGCATAAAACAGTACTGTGAATGACCACCATCCAGAATTAAAGGGGTAAATAACAACAAGCCATAAAATAGTACTGTGAATGACCACCATCCAGAATTAAAGGGTAAATAAAAACAAGCCATAAAACAGTACTGTGAATGACCACCATCCAGAATTAAAGGGTAAATAACAACAAGCCATAAAACAGTACTGTGAATGACCACCATCCAGAATTAAAGGGTAAATAACAACAAGCTATAAACAGTACTGTGAATGACCACCATCCAGAATTAAAGGGTAAATAACAACAAGCCATAAAACAGTACTGTAAATGACCACCATCCAGAATTAATGGGGTAAAAAACAACAAGCCATAAAACAGTATTGTGAATGACCACCAGACAGAATTAAACAGGTAAATAACCAGCCATATAACAGTACTCTGAATGACCACCATCCAGAATTAAAGGGGTAAATAACAACGAGCCATAAAACAGTACTGTGAATGACCACCATCCAGAATTAAAGCGGTAAATACCAACAAGCCATAAAACAATACTGTGAATGACCACCATCCAGAATTAAAAGGGTAAATAACAACAAGCCATAAAACAGTACTGTGAAATAGCAGCAGCCAGAATTAAAGTAGTAAATACCAACAAGCCACAAAACAGTACTGTGATGTAAAATCCAGAAAAAACCAAAAATGGGGCCCCCAAAAAAAAATTTTTAAAAAAGGGGCCCAAATAAAAAAAAGTCCGGGGTTTAAACAAAATAAAAAAATGTGAATGAACCCAAAAAAAAAAAAACCAAAAAACCCAGAATTAAATTCTATGCTGGTTTTAAAGGTGTATACTACTATAAGAAGTAGGTCAACATAAATAAATAACAGTGCATATAGGAAAGACATGGTTAAAAGCTATTAAAATAAAGTTCTTCTAAACGAACATATACAGTTGTATTATTTTATGAATCACTATAATTTTATAAATATGTTAAAAATACCATTTTAAATACATATATATAAAAAATAAATACATAATAGATAAATATGTATATTTTTAAATAATCAATTGTACATGTTACTTTCATAGTGTACAAAGAGATAAACACAAAACAAAACTTCTACATTTATTTAATCCTGTGTTTTCTATTATTCAGACCTGGTTTGAGTGAAACTTTATCATTTAAACCAGGGAATAGATGTGCCATTGTTCTAATAATCCATAGTGTTTCAACAGACTCAGTATAATTTTTAATATCACCACCTCTAATGTTCATATTTATGACTTGTAGTATAGTAAATGTAAAATTATGCGTATTATCTGTGTACAAAATATGTTTAGAAAGTGCATTTACAGTTGATTGAATGCGTTTCTGGTACAAATGTTCTCTGATATGCTCTTTTAACATTCGATTGGTTTTACCTATATAATATGATAAGCATTTTGTACAGCTAGCAATGTAAATGACATTTTTAGTATTACAAGATCCATCTGCTGTTATACAAAATGTTTCATTTGTAATTGGGTGTATGAAAACATTTTTATTTTCAACGAATTTACAATAATTGCAACTGTGACATGGAATGGTTCCTGTATGAACATCAGGTTCCATTCTTACAGAAGTTGGATGACATAACATTTTATACAAATTATTTCTATTTTTATAAGCAAAATGTGGTCTGTCTTCCAAAAATTTAAAAATATCAGGTTCAATTTTCAGTATGTCCCAATATTTTGTAATTACTTTAGTGATAGAATGTATATCCTGTGTGTAATGAATAGGAAATCTTAATTTACTTGTTTCATTATGCATGAATCTATCATTTTGGTTTCTGTATCTGGAAAGACCAGCAGCCAGATTCACGAAGCCTCCGTGTAAGAGTTATAACTCTTACACGGAGGCTGTTAAACGTGTGATGTCAGCATGTCATGCATATGCATGAGGTGCATGAGGCATGCTGAATCACACCAGTAACTCTTACACAGTCCGTGTAAGAGAGTAGGGGGCGTGTCTGTAGGCTAAGCCCTGCAAGCCGACACCGAAGACTATAATGGCTGAAAGTAAACAGCCACGAGAGAGGCCATGGAAATGTGAATAAACACACTACACAACACATGCCCCGACTGACCATCAGTGTATAAAGTGAAGAGATGTTATAAAATTAAATTAAAACCTTTTTTTTTTTTTTTAAAACCCCGTAAATGTTTGCTACTGTGTGCGCTCGTGTGCGCGGGTGTGCTACTAGCGCAATTGCAGTTAGCAGTCAGTGGAAAAGGATATAAGAACTAAATATGCAGAGTAAGCCAAGAAGTAATAGCTTAGCGGTAGAGTTGCCGGCCTAAGAGTAGGCAGGGTTTGAGCCCCCACAACAACCTTTTTTTTTTTTTTGTAAATAAGCACTAAAACTGATTATTGTGCAAATGTAAGTATATATTCCCTTTGTAAAATGGAATGAAATGGAGCATATATTTTGTGAGTAACACAATAATAAAATAGTCCAGAGCACTGACTGGCTGCTGTGAGACGAACTGCCGTAGCTGAGTACTGTTTAACAAGCTGCAAACTGCATGCCGGTTACAAGCACCAGTTTAATAGGCGAAACTGTTTGCAACTAGCTGTGTAGCTGGTATATGTGTCAACCAATTAAGATTTATCCCAGCACACCTGTAGCGCTCAATAACTGCCAGGTATAACATCGTTAGCTCCAGCAAATGAAACCTGAACCACAGTTTAAAAGTGCTTAAAGTGCTTTTTGGCATGTTTGATTGACAGGTCCTCTCCAGCCAGTTCTGTAAGGAAAATCCAAAATGTTGCCAGCTTTGGCCAGGATACCATGCTAGAGTCAAGGTACTAAGCCACTAAAGCCATGACGAATGCGTAGAAAATGAAATAGCATATATATGTGATAAAATCCAGATATGGAGCATGATAAAGCATTTTTCAGTGAAGTAGATACAATTCAAAACAACAATCAGAGAAGTAATGGAAAAGAGGCATATATAAACCCCATAGAATACGACAGAAATGATTGTAGAACAGACCTGCAGTCCAGGAATGAGTGGAGTGGGTGAAAGGGCGTTGCTTTCAAGCGTTGGGCATTGAGGAGTCAGATACATGGTCTGGCTCCTTGTCCATCGTTAGCTCATGCAGGGCCAGGTCTCATGAAAGAGGGGCGTGCAGGGCAGAGGCATGGGACCAGTGGCAAGTGATCTGACCAGTGCTACTGGCATTCCAGCACTGGTGAGCAGGTCCGTCAATATGCGGATAATAGTAAGCAAGACCAGTTGACCAAATGGATCCAGGAGGCCAGGATATGCCTTACTACTGAGTAAAGTTACTTATGTATGTAAGGATTTCCAACTGGCTGATACTGTATAGATGTGTAGTCAATATTACTTCTTTAAAAGTATTACAGCTGCAGGTGTCCTAAGCTCTATGAATTACGAGATGCATGGCATTAGGCTGGTCGCGACTGCGCCACCATGCAGGAGTTGAAATAACCCACCCGGTACTTGTAATAAATATTATACTGTAGCATGTATCCAGAACACAGTGTATTGATTAAAAGAAATAATAATGTGCAAGATTTGAAAGTCTGCAGGTATGGCTGCAACATGTTCATCAGTATGCAAGTGGCAACTGGAAATATAATTGGTGGAATTTAAACGGTAATACAGATGTCCCACCGATAATTAAAAATAGTGCTAACCTGCGGTAGTCTCCAAGGTACGGCACACAGGTCTGAGGTAAATGGCGGGGTCTGTCTGTTGAAATTGCTGAATCATGACAGAAGTGAGGCTGTTGGAAAGTGTTTGAATCACCACCAGTCTAACATGTGAACAAAGCCTAGAAGTAGCAATGAACTGTGAAGTTGCAGGATGTGAGAGTGACGAAAGGGTCATGTATGAATAAATAGTAATAACCCTGAATATATTAGCCCAGTGTGTTTCTACAGAGACTAAATGCATGGGAGGCTAACTTAATATCCCAAACTGATTTGAGTGTGTCCAAATCTGGAATGTCTAAGCCAAATTCTGTATATGGTGATCACAGTAAATAATTTGCAGATAGAATGAATGGCTGACAGACTAAACGCGCGGTTGTCCCTGTCCTGTCATCAAGGTAAACAGGATGATGATGTGTCTGATCAAATTAAAGAAATAGTGGAATGGCGGTGTATTTGTAACAGGTCTAGCATGATGATCAAATAAAACTTATTTTGAAACATCAGCTTCAACTTGTTGCATTTGTGCCACAATACAAATGTATGAATCAATGTCAACAACATATGAATGTGTCATCACTTTCTATCTCCACTGAAAACCCTATAATTCCATATATAACAATACCCACTAAATAATGGTATGTGAACATTTCATTAATCATGGACATTTGTCCGTTCAAAATATATACATGTTAGTGCATGTGCCCTGTTCATACCTGCAAATTTGATGGCCTGTTGCCATTAATCAACCCCTGCATGTTGTTTGACTGTGTATTTCTCTGTTCAAATAATGCATATGTGATATTGATATGCCTTGTTCAGCTGGTGTTAATATCTGGGTGTTTGTTTGATGGGAATACCAATGCATGCTGTTACAACTAATCTGAATGGAATAAAATGCCACTAACTTAAAACTAACATAACAAATCCACAAACCTAGAGCGGCAGGAGGAGAGCCCAGGTCCCAGGGACCCCACCTCTCCCACCACGCTGGCCTGCACTGGCACTGGTGCCCAGGCGGATTCCCCTCCGGTGGCCCTGTGCCACCTTGGGGTCAGAGCGCTGCAAGGGGATGAGGGCAGGGTCCCCTCTTCTGCAAGTGTGGCGAGGAGGGGTTGAAGTCCACTCACCCTCCAAGATTGTCGGTCTGTGGTGCCGAAGGAGATCCAAGACTCCGTTCTTGAGGCCCCTCGCCAGCTTGAGCTCGTGTGGCACAGCTAACTTGGCCCGGCCCGTTGCCCACTTCTACAGCCCCTAACACAAGCCCGTCCTGGGCTGTGAAGGAACGAGTGGCAACTGCCTATGGGTGGGATATCAGTTCCACTGTTGCCATCTGTGGGCTCATGCATCTCGGATATCCCAACCTCCGTCCCGTCAATTGTGTAACCCCCCCACGTGTGTCTTACACAGCCCTATATCGCGTCTTGTCTGTCTTGTCATTAACCTACCCAGCCTACCTCCCCAGCTATACTGACTTCCTTCCCACCTGACACCACCCACTCTCACCTGAAAAAAAAAAAAAGGGCACTCTGTTACCCAGCAAAATTCCACCCATACGCAGCTGTCCATATTTGTACCTTTGCCTAATGCATTGCAGCATTGAAACAGTTAATTACAATTGGCTCCACAGCAAATATTAATGTTGTCCTGACACCTCTTTCAGGGGTGAAAGGTTTCCAATGTCTCCAAAATGCACATGGAAATGCACAGCTGTTGCTTTTATGAAGACATGGGCATCTATGGACCTTACCTCCTTCCTCCTGCAAATCCGCAGCTTGTTTCCCTACTGTCTTACCCTCTTTGTGACCCCTTTTCACCACTTTCCTGTCACCCCTTTTCTTTTCTTTCAAAGAAATTAAGCGCGGGTGTGTGCTTGTGTTGGCGGAGCTACGCCAGTGTCATCTCGTGAGCTCAGCGCCAAATGAAACAGACCTGGTTTAAAAGTGCTTAAAAGTGCCAACTATGGCACTTTGATTGATGATCCTGGCATAGTTGAAAGTTTGCAAAGAAAATAAAATTTCCCACTGTCGGTCTACCCAGGACCTTGGTAACATTGGTCTGTGATACCACTAAGCCATGCTTGCCTTACAAAATACAGTGCTAAACTAAATATAACATATAATAGTAGGAATCAGTATACAAGGCAATATAGGAGGTGTACTATCCAAAGCATGTCAGGTATTAGAGTTTCAATGGCCAAATTACTGGATTCCCATACTAGTTCAGTGTTAACAGAAACAGCCCTTAACTGCTGTTAGCTTGTACATAATAAGGTAATGTACATATATGAAGGTAATATATCACATATGAATATATAAATATATAATATTAATACATATATGAAATATAGTTCCAGGTGTCGGTATCCTTTTACACTCACTACAAGAAGTAGTGAAGATAAATGCAGCAACCAAGTCTACGCACAATACAAACTTCCTGTGAGACCTAACCCCTTTAACTGCTAAAGGTGCCTCCAGCACTTTGATTGATGAGCCCTATACTCGTCACAATCAGAATATAAGCATACTAGTAGGCCCTACCCCACCATTGTAACACTGGTCTGCCTTGATACCACTAAACATCTCATACAGAATATAGTGCTAAATAGAACGTAATAGAGTAGGAATGAAGATAAAGGCAATGGTATGACTAACTAAAGCATGTCAGCAGACTTTTATAGTCCCAATCTGGATTTTCCCATACTAGTGTAGTGTTAACTTATTACCTGCTAATTGTTAGCTTGTACCCAATAATGTCAGCTAATGTACATATATGAAAGTATGTATATGTACACAGATATATATATATATTTATATAATACATATGACATATATAGTTGTAGGTGTCAGTATGCATACACACTCCACTACAGGGAACAGGCAAGAGAAATGCAACGGCAAGATCTACACAGCATGAAGCATGGGAGATGTACTAACCTTCACACTCACAGAACCTGTCAGCAGCACTTTTGGCATAGTCACGCCCTACAATCTGAAGGAATAGCCTATCTCACATACCCTTTATAGCAGTGTCCCACTGTGAAATCACACAGTGAGACATGCAATCAGTACACCTGGCTGCATGCAATTAGCAAATGCTGTCCTACAATTGTTTGAGGAATGTACATGGACTATGCAGATACCTACAAAAGCAATGAGGTACCCATTATCTACACCTGCGTGCAATACATTAATTGCACAAAACCGACAGAGAAAGAGAGAGAGAGAGACAGAGAGAGAAACAAAACCGAGAAATAAAGGACAGCCAGCAGCAAAACCAGCGAAAGCAGCTGGCAAGCACCCAACTTCAAGTAGCACCAGCAGAGGCTACACCACAGCTGCCACAAACACCAGGTAATGCAAAGTAGCAGGTTAATACTGCGTTTACTGTGACATACCTCCAAATGTAATCATAATTCCACTATCTATAGGTATGTGCATGAGATAGGTTGGGTGTACAATAGTCCTAGAAATAAACATATGTAATATTGCTGTACATGTTACCCATACTTAACACTTCCAGAAGCAGCTTAGAACACAAGGCCAGTTATTGCATATGCGATGCAGTGCAGTCTCCCAGGGTCCAGTAGAGGTTCCTCCCCTCAATGGTGTGTGGGACCACTGTGTATGTATGGCACTGTTCAGGGTACATATCCTGTAGTATGGTCAGGGATTAATATCAGTCTGTCATGCGTAGGTTTGCTGCTGTCCTCCAGGGGTGAATGTAGCACACATCCAGGGATACCATTTCGTAACAGTGATGCTATGTGATTCTGCAATGATGAAGATGGCTCTCACCTGGACATGACTGCCAGAGGATCACGGAGGGTGACATGTGCCATTTGGGATAACTAATACCACATGTGTAGGGAATGGGGACTCTGCACCTAAACCACAATTGAAACAATGTTGCCAAATATCTGCATGGAATGAAGCATCTGGATTACCGCTGACCGGCGATGCCTGCCGCGAATCTGCCCTGCGCTGCAGTAGCCTCCTATTATTTTGCAGCAATATGCCCTGTATCTGTACCCAAATGGATATGATTACAAGTGGTGTGCAGTTGTTCGGGTTGATATGCAAAACAGCGCGCGTTAAGGGATGTCTGGTGGTAAGACATGCAAAGGATGCTGGCGGTGTGTGTTGTGGCTACCACTGGCACAATGGGCTGCATGGATAGCATCACTGTCATAACTACTGAATAACTGTGTAATTAAATGCATACATAGCAAGGTAGTGTACTGTGCTTGTGGTGTTGTTCGGATATGTAAATCCAGGCTGAGTAATGTGTGCACATCACAGGGTTGGGTTGGATGGCAACACATCCAGTATGTAGGGATGAACACCCAGAATGTATCAGGCGTGTCACCTGTGCAGAAGTATCCAGCCATTAGCTGTGCATCCCGCACAACACACACAGATGCAACATATGGCAGAAGTACTATAGCAGTACACAGTTCATAGGTTCATACTAGGCTATTTGCCCTAGGGCATTGGTAAGCCTAGTAGAATGTGTTTGTCTTTCACCACCCAATTACAAGTTATGCTGCTATGCCCTTGTCCGATGTTAGTATACTGTGCCTCTGTCTAACAGTGACATAGAAGTGATACCTGGGGTACAACTATGATCTACATCCAGTCATCCAGATTCCTATGGAAGAGAGTCAATGAGGGACTCTGCCTAACCTGTAGTGTCAGCTCATTACAGAGTGAAGGGAGCCTCTCAGTCAGGAATATGCCCCTCCAGCATGTCCATGGATGTCAGTGCTGAGGTCCAGCTCTCCTGAGCATGTGGCTGTATGGGACTCTGATTGCCTGAGGTGCAGCATGTTCATTACTGCTGGGTAGGACATGGCTGTATATGGCGCAGATTGGCTCTGAACGGACAATAAGCCACTGAGTCCAGCGGGATTTACTTTACCTGGGAAGCATATGACATCTGTGTGAGCCATTGCATCCCCTTGATGAGGTACTGTTGTCCTGTACCAGTTGCTGTGGGTGTCTGGTTAGGTACATCCCAAAAGGTGCATTATCGCAATTATAGGCTTGATGATGGATGAGTAAAGAGGCACAATGACCTCCCTGCCATACATGTGAATCCCTCATGATTAGCTGGGCTATATAACATGTCTTTCAATCCACATTGGCCATGTGGTTGACAAATGACAGACCGCTACCATGTTTCTACCCCAGGTCCCCAACTACGTCTTCTGTACTCAATGGCCTAACACCTATGTTGTACTGTGCCACCAATGTGGAGGCGTGGGAATCTGCATTGAATACTGATACTCCCCCTACTTTGTTCAAGTGTTGTGGCCGACAAGAATGGTAACAGCTATAACCTGGTAGTACTGGTGTGCTCCTGTGAAACCTGAAACAGGTTCATGTTACTGCACAGATATCGATGTCCAGCATGTCAAGTAGGGTTTTGAGTGTGTGCATCCTTAGGTCTAGACTTCTGGTGTTGAGTAGCATCACTCTCACTTCCTCATCCTTTGTGATACAAATGGATGTGGGTTTGCTTATGAGCCTAGACTAATACAGGCACTATGGGTGTAGCAAGAGTCTCCGCCAAATTCCAATGGGACAGGGGTGACAGGTGCAAGCTGTCCCTAGCAAAGCATACCACCCCAAGATGGCAGGCATTGGCACACCTGTGAATGACACCAGTATGTCAGTCAATTGTTGGAAGGGATCATCGTGCCTTGATATTGTGGCATGGTTCTAGGTGAGGGTAGGATGCTACTCAAGGTCAGGGTCAAACTGTCTTGGGCTACATGCTCAGAGAGCTCTGTACTGTCTCATGTCATGTAGTCCAGGGAGGAATGTGTCAGGCCATTCACACCAGCATGGACAGTGACTGAGTCATACCTGTACTTGCCTTGGGGTTACCTGAGTGTTTGTGTTATGTGGCAGGTCATAGTGGCCGACAGGCTGCACACCGTGGCCCTCACCTCATTAAGCCTGGTGAACGTGATGTTAGTGTGCCTGATGATAGAGGCACCTAGTACAGGTGTATGAGGTGTGTTGTTTACTGTTAATGGCTGTGAGTATTCAGCACATTGGCTTTGTGTGATATGTGTTGCACATGTTCGTTTCCGTGGTAGTGGTTGCATGGATGTCTGCTTAGGAGGTCTCAGCTGCATTAGGCATAGCTGTGGTCTGAGCCTACAAGTATGTTTATGTGTGATCAGGTGTTAGGTCCGCTGTTGTGGTAGGTCTATGTGAGACTGGAAGTGTAGTGTGTGGTCTCCTTGGCCACCTGACTGGTTATGGCGGTATTGAGTAGACAGAGCCTAGCCTCCAGTTCGGTATATGGTTGCATCACTCACATGAGTTTGAATTTGTTGTTAGGAGGAGGGGGTTGTCTGTGTACATGCATCTGTTCCAACATTGTCTCTGGAGTACCACACTCACCAGCTGGACTGGGGAGAGAACTGACAACTGACCTCTGGACATGCTAGAATACTATTCTGAATTCTGTAATAATTAATGATTGAAAACAAGGTACAGTGGGGAGTGAGTGTGTACTGACATTACCAAAAACAGTGTGACTAATTCAGTAAGATATATAATAGCAGTAATCTTAATTGATTTATTGGTTGCAAGCTTAGTAATCAATTAGAGCAAATTCTATGCTGACTTTAAAGGTGTATACTACTATAAGAAGTAGGTCAACATAAATAACAGTGCATATAGGAAAGACATGGTTAAAAGCTATTAAAATAAGGTTCTTCTAAACGAACATATACAGTTATTGTATTTTATGAATCACTATAATTTTATAAATATGTTAAAAATACCATGTTAAATACATATATATAATAAAAAAATATAAAAAAGAATAAATACATAATAGATAAATATGTATATTTTTAAAAAATCAATTATACATGTTACTTTCATAGTGTACAAAGAGGTAAACGCAAAACAAAACTTCTACATTTATTTAATCCTGTGTTTTCTATTTTTCAAAACTGGTTTGAGTGGAACTTTATCATTTAAACCAGGGAATAGATGTGCCATTGTTCTAATAATCCATAGTGTTTCAACAGACTCAGTATAATTTTTAATATCACCACCTCTAATGTTCATGTTTATGACTTGTAGTATAGTAAATGTAAAATTATGCGTATTATCTGTGTGCAAAATATGTTTAGACAGTGCATTTACAGTTGATTGAATGTGTATCTGGTACAAATGTTCTCTGATACGCTCTTTTAACATTCGATTAGTTTTGCCTATATAATATGAGAAGCATTTTGTACAGTTAGCAATATAAATAACATTTTTAGTATTACAAGATCCATCTGCTGTTATACAAAATGTTTCATTTGTAATTGGGTGTATGAAAACATTTTTATTTTCAACGAATTTACAATAATTGCAGCTGTAACATGGAATGGTTCCTGTATGAACATCAGGTTCCATTCTTACAGAAGTTGGATGACATAACATTTTATACAAATTATTTCTATTTTTATAAGCAAAATGTGGTCTGTCTTCCAAAAATTTAAAAATATCAGGTTCAATTTTCAGTATATCCCAATATTTTGTAATTACTTTAGTGATAGAATGTATATCCTGTGTGTATTGAATAGGAAATCTTAGTTTACTTGTTTCATTATGCATGAATCTATCATTTTGGTTTCTGTATCTGGAAAGACCAGCAGCCAGATTCACAAAGCCTCCGTGTAAGAGTTATAACTCTTACACGGAGGCTGCAGTTAAACGGTGTGATGTCAACATGTCATGCATATGCATGAGGTGCATGAGGCATGCTGAATCACACCAGTAACTCTTACACAGTCCGTGTAAGAGAGTAGGGGGCGTGTCTGTAGGCTAAGCCCTGCAAGCGGACACGCCCCCGGAAGACTATAATGGCTGAAAGTAAACAGCCACGAGAGAGGCCATGGAAATGTGAATAAACACACTACATAACACATGCCCCGACTGACCATCAGTGTATAAAGTGAAGAGATGTTATAAAATTAAATTAAAACCTTTTTTTTTTTTTTTTAAAACCCCGTAAATGTTTGCTACTGTGTGCGCGGGTGTGCTACTAGCGCAATTGCAGTTAGCAGTCAGTGGAAAAGGATATAAGAACTAAATATGCAGAGTAAGCCAAGAAGTAATAGCTTAGCGGTAGAGTTGCCGGCCTAAGAGTAGGCAGGGTTTGAGCCCCCACAACAACCTTTTTTTTTTTTTTTTTGTAAATAAGCACTAAAAAGCCCCCTGACAGTATTGTACAAATGTAAATGTATTCCCTTTTGTAAAATGGAATGAAATGGAGCATATATTTTGAAGTAACACAATAATAAAAATAGTCAGAAATGTACTGATAGCTAAGCTGCTGTGAGACAGACTGCCCGTAGCTGAGTACTGTTTAACAAGCTGCAAACTGCATGCCCGTTGCTAAGCACCAGTTTAATAGGCTGAAACTGTTTGCAACTAGCTGTGCTTAGCTGAACATGTGTGTCACTAGCCAATTAAGATTTATCCCAGCGCACACCGTTTGCGCGCCGCTCCCACAAGCTAACTGCCAGTGCGCATGCGTTAGCTCCGCGCAAATGAGCACAGACCTGGTTTAAAGTGCTTAAAAGTGCTTTTGGCATGTTTGATTGACAGGTCCTCAACTCAGTTCTGTAAGGAAAATCAAAAATCAGTTGCCAGCTTTGAACCCAGGATACCATGCACTAGAGTCAAGGTACTAAACCACTAAGCCATGACAGCAGTACGTAGAAATGCAGAAATAGCATATATATGTGATAAAATCCAGAATGGAGCATGATAAAGCATTTTCAGTGAAGTAGATACAATTCCAAAACAGCCAATCAGAGAAATGTGCGGGAAAAGAGGCATATATAAGCCCCATAGGCGGGAATACACAGCAGAAATGATTGTAGAACAGACCTGCAGTCAGAATGAGTGGAGTAGGTGAGGGACGTTGCTTTCAAGCACAGCGTTGGGGCATTGAGGAGTCCAGATACATGGTCTGGCTCCTTGTCCATCATCACGAGGCCCAACTCATGCAGGGCCAGGTCTCATGGGGAGCGTACAGGGCAGAGGCATGGGACCAGTTGGCTCGTGATCTGACCAGTGCTACTGGCATTCCACGCACTGGTGAGCAGGTCCGTCACCACCATGCGGACCTGAAGCGGCGCAAGCAAGACCAGTTGACCAAATGGATCCAGGAGGCCCGGGATATGCCCAACGCCCCACTACTGAGTAAGTTACATTTTACTTATGTATGTAAGGATTTCAACTGGCTGATACTATGGAGATGTGTAGTCCAATATTACTTCTTTCGTATTACAGCTGCAGGTGTCCGCTCTATGAACCGCGAGATGCATGGCCGTAGGCTGGTGCGGCTGCGCCACCATGCAGGTTAGTAACCCCACCCAGTACTTGTAAATAAATATTATACTGTAGCATGTATCAGAACACTGCAGTGTATTGATTAAAAGTAATATAATGTGCAAGCAAGATTTGAAAGTCTGCAGGTATGGCTGCAACATGTTCATCAGTATGCAAGTGTAACTGGAAATATAATTGATAGAATTAAACAGTGCTGTAATACAGATGTCCCACCATTAATTAAAATAGTCTAACCTGCAGTAGTCTCAAGAGTACAGCTTCAGAATCTGAGGTAGTCACATGTGAGATATATCCCCTGTTGAAATTGCTGAATCATGACAGAAGTGAGGCTGTTGGAAAGTGTTTGAATCACCACCAGTCTAACATGTGAACAAAGCCTAGAAGTAGCAACCTGAACTGTGAAGTTGCAGGATGTGTGAGAGTGACAGAAAGGGTCATGTATGAATAAATAAAGTAGTAATAACCCCTGAATATATTAGCCCCAGTGTGTTTCTACAGAACTAAATGCATGTGGGAAGTACAACTTAATATCCCAAACTGATTTGAGTGTGTCAGAATCTGGAATGTCTAAGCCAAATTCTGTATATGGTGATCACAGTAAACAATTTGCAGATAGAATGAATGATTATTTGACAGACTAAACAGCCATAGTTGTCCCCTGTCCTGTCATCAAAGTGTAGCAGGATGATGTATCTGATCAAATTAAAAATAAGTAGGATAGTGATGTATTTGTAACAGGTCTAGCATGATAGTCAAATAAAACTTATTTTGAAACATCAGCTTCAACTTAATTGTGTACCTATTACAAATGTAAATCAATGTGTAACATATGAATGTGTCATCACTTTCTATCTCCACCCAACCCTATAATTCCATATAACAATACCCACTAAATAATGGTATGTGAACATTTCATTAATCATGGACATTTGTCCGTTCCAAAAATATATGCATATCTGTTCGTGCATGTGCCCTGTTCATACCTGCAAATTTGATGGCCTGTTGCCATTAATCAACCCTGCATGTTGTTTGACTGTGTATTTCTGTTCAAATAATGCATGTGATATTGATATGCCCCTTGTTCAATGGTGTTAATATCTGGGTGTTTGTTTGATGGGAATACCAATGCATGCTGTTACAACTAATCTGAATGGAATAAAATGCCACTAACCCAAACTAACATAACAAATCACAAACCTAGAACGCTTGGGAAGGCAGGTCCCAGCGGACCCACCTCTCCCACCACAGCTGGCGCCTGCACCTGGCACTAGTGCCCAGGCCGGACCCCCCTCCGGTGGCCCTGTGCCACCTTCCACTGGAAGCGCTGCAGGGGATGGGGCCGGTCCCCCTCTGCAAGTGTGGCCGGAGGGGTTCGTCCACTCACCCTCCAAGGTGTCCGGTCTGTGGTGCGAAGGGAGATCCAAGACTCCGTTCTTGGGCCCCTACGCCAGCTTGAGGCTCGTGTGGCACAGCTAACGGCCCCGGCCGTTGCCCCGCCTACACAGCCCCTAGCACAGCCCCGTCCTGAGCTGTGAAGGAACAGTGGCAACTGCCTATGGGTGGGGATATCAGTTCCACTGTTGCCATCTGTGGGCTCATGCATCTCGGATATCCCAACCTCCGTCCCCGTCAATTGTGTAACCCCCCCACGTGTGTCATACACCGCCCCTATATGCGTCTTGTCTGTCTTGTCTGTTAACCTACCCAACCTACCTCCCCAGCTATACTGACTTCCTTCACCTGACATACCACTCTCACCTGAAAAAAAAAAAAAAAAAGGGCACTCTGTACCCACAAAAAAATTACACCCCATACATAGCTGTCCATGTTGTACACATGTCTGCTTGACATTGAAACAGTTAATTACAATTGGCTCCACAACAAATATTAATGTTGTCCTGACACCTCTTTCAGGGGTGAAAGGTTTCCAATGTCTCACCAAAATACATGGAAATGCACAGCTGTTGCTGCCAAAGACATGGGCATCTATGGGCCTTACCTACATCCCTCCTGCAAATCCCACGCTTGTTTCCCTACTGTCTTACCCTCTTTGTGACCCCTTTTCACCACTTTCCTGTCACCCCTTTTTCTTTTCTTTCAAAGAAATTAGCGCGGGTGTGTGCTTGTGTTAGCGGAGCTCACCGCCAGTGCGCATGCGTGAGCTCCGCGCAAATGAGCGCAGACCTGGTTTAAAGTGCTTAAAAGTGCCTTTATGGCACTTTGATTGACAGGTCCTGTACTCAGTTTGAAAGTTTGCAAAGAAAAATAAATTCCCACTGTCAGTCTCGACCCCAGGACCTTGGTAACATTAGTCTGTATGACCTACCACTAAGCCATGCTTGCCTTACAAAAATACAGTGCTAAACTAAATATAACATATAATAGTAGGAATCAGTATAAAGGCAATATAGGAGGTGTACTATCCAAAGCATGTCAGGTAGAGTTTCAATGGCCAAATTACTGGATTCCCATACTAGTTCAGTGTTAACAGAAACAGCCCTGCTACTTGTTAGCTTGTACATAATAAAGTAAGGTAATGTACATATATGAAGGTATGTATATCTACACATATAGATATATAAATATATATTAATACATATGAAATATAGTTGTAGGTGTCAGTATCCATACACACTCACTACAAGAAACAGTGAAGATAAATGCAGCAACCAGAATCTGCAACACAGCCTGGCTCCTGTGAGACCTACTAACCCCTTTAACTGCTTAAAGGTGCCTCCAGCACTTTGATTGATAGGCCCTATACTCAAGTCACAATCAGAATATAAGCATACTAGTAGGCCCTACCCCAAGACCATTGTAACACTAGTCTGTATGACCTACCACTAAGCCATGACTCTCATACAGGAATATAGTGCTAAATAAGTGGAACATGTAATAGTAGGAATGAAGATAAAGGCAATATAGTATGACTACTAACTAAAGCATGTCAGGCAGACTTTTATAGTCCCAATTACTGGATTTTCCCATACTAGTGTAGTGTTAACAGAAACAGCCCTGCTAATTGTTAGCTTGTACCCAATAATGTCAGCTAATGTACATATATGAAAGTATGTATATGTACACAGATATATATATATATTTATATAGCAATACATATGACATATAGTTGTAGGTGTCAGTATGCATACACACTCACTACAGGGAACAGGCAAGAGAAATGCAGCAACCTGAATCTACAACACAGCATGAAGCATGGGAGATGTACTAACCTTCACACTCACAGAACACTGTCAACAGCATACCAGCATAGTCCACGCCCTACAATCTGAAAGGGCAACGCCTATCTCACATACCCTTTTATAGCAGTGTCCTGAAATCACAGTGAGACATGCAATCAGTACACACCTGGCTGCATGCAATTAGCAAATGCTGTCCTACAATTGGTGCAGAGGCCATCACATGGACCTATGCAGATACCTACAAAAGCAATGAGTACCCACACTACACTCGTGCAATACATTAATTGCACAAAACCGACAGAGAAAGAGAGAGAGAGAGACAGAGAGAGAACAAAACAGAAATAAAGACAGCCAGCAGCAAAACCAGCAGCAGCAGCAGCAGCAAACTTCAAGCAGCACCAGTGATACACCAACAGCTGCCACAAACACAGGTAATGCAAAGTAGCAGGTTAATACTGCGTTTACTGTGACACCTCCAAATGTATCATAATTCACTATCTATAGGTATGTGCATGAGATAGGTTGTGTGTACATAGTCCTGAAATATAAACATATGTAATATTGCTGTACATGTTACCCATACTTAACACTTCCATAGCTTAGAACACAAGGCCAGTTGTGCATATGATGCAGTAGTTCCCAGGGTCAGTAGAGGTTCCTCCTCAATGGTGTGGGACCACTGTGTATGTATGGCACTGTTCAGGTACATATCCTGTAGTATGGTCAGGGATTAATATCAGTCTGTCATGTGGTGCTATGTCCTCCAGGGGTGAATGTAGCACACATCCAGGGATACCATTTCGTAACAGTGATGCTATGTGTTCTGCAATGATGAAGATGGCTCTCACCTGGACATGTTAGAGGATACGGAGGTGACAGTCATTTGGGATAACTAATACCACATGTGTAGGAGAATGGGGGGGGGGGACCTGCACCTAAACTGTCTGAAACAATGTTGCCAATATCTGTGCATGTGGTGAATGTGAAGCATCTTAACACTGCTGACCACAGATGCCTTGCTGTCATGTGAATCTGCCCTGTGCTGCAGTAGCCTCCTACTATTTTTATACAATATGCCTGTATCTGTACTCCACTGGACATGATTAATAAGTGGTGTGCAGTTGTTCTGGGTTAGATATGTGTGTGCACAGTACATGCAATATGTGGGATGTCTGTGGTAAGCATATGCAAAGGTGCTGGCGGTGTGTGTTGTGGCTACCACTGGCACAATGGGCTGCATGGATAGCATCACTGTCATAACTACTGAATAACTGTGTAATTAAATGCATACATAGCAAGGTAGTGTACTGTGCTTGTGGTGTTGTTCGGATATGTAAATCCAGGCTGAGTAATGTGTGCACATCACAGGGTTGGGTTGGATGGCAACACACATCCAGTATGTAGGGATGAACACCCAGAATGTGTCAGACGTGTCACCTGTGCAGAAGTATCCGGCCATTACCTGTGCATCCCCCACAACACACACACATGCAACATATGGCAGAAGTACTATAGCAGTACACACGTTCATAGGTTCATACTAGGCTATTTGCCCTAGGGCATTGGTAAGCCTAGTAGAATGTGTTTGTCTTTCACCACCCAATTACAAGTTATGCTGCTATGCCCTTGTCCGATGTTAGTATACTGTGCCTCTGTCTAACAGTGACATAGAAGTGATACCTGGGGTACAACTATGATCTACATCCAGTCATCCAGATTCCTATGGAAGAGAGTCAATGAGGGACTCTGCCTAACCTGTAGTGTCAGCTCATTACAGAGTGAAGGGAGCCTCTCAGTCAGGAATATGCCCCTCCAGCATGTCCATGGATGTCAGTGCTGAGGTCCAGCTCTCCTGAGCATGTGGCTGTATGGGACTCTGATTGCCTGAGGTGCAGCATGTTCATTACTGCTGGGTAGGACATGGCTGTATATGGCACAGATTGCCTCTGAACCGCAATAAGCCACTGAGTCCAGCGGGATTTACTTTACCTGGGAAGCATATGACATCTGTGTGAGCCATTGCATCCCCTTGATGAGGTACTGTTGTCCTGTACCAGTTGCTGTGGGTGTCTGGTTAGGTACATCCCAAAAGGTGCATTGTACGCAATTATAGGCTTGATGATGGATGAGTAAAGAGGCACAATGACCTCCCCTGCCATACATGTGAATCCCTCATGATTAGCTGGGCTATATAACATGTCTTTCAATCCACATTGGCCATGTGGTTGACAAATGACAGACCGCTACCATGTTTCTACCCCAGGTCCCCAACTACGTCTTCTGTACTCAATGGCCTAACACCTATGTTGTACTGTGCCACCAATGTGGAGGCGGGAATCTGCATTGAATACTGATACTCCCCTACTTTGTTCAAGTGTTGTGGCCGACAAGAATGGTAACAGCTATAACCTGGTAGTACTGGTGTGCTCCTGTGAAACCTGAAACAGGTTCATGTTACTGCACAGATATCGATGTCCAGCATGTCAAGTAGGGTTTTGAGTGTGTGCATCCTTAGGTCTAGACTTCTGGTGTTGAGTAGCATCACTCTCACTTCCTCATCCTTTGTGATACAAATGGATGTGGGTTTGCCTTATGAGCCTTGCCTAATACAGGCACTATGGGTGTAGCAAGAGTCTCCGCCAAATTCCAATGGGACAGGGGTGACAGGTGCAAGCTGTCCCTAGCAAAGCATACCACCCCAAGATGGCAGGCATTGGCACACCTGTGAATGACACCAGTATGTCAGTCAATTGTTGGAAGGGATCATCGTGCCTTGATATTGTGGCATGGTTCTAGGTGAGGGTAGGATGCTACTCAAGGTCAGGGTCAAACTGTCTTGGGCTACATGCTCAGAGAGCTCTGTACTGTCTCATGTCATGTAGTCCAGGGAGGAATGTGTCAGGCCATTCACACCAGCATGGACAGTGACTGAGTCATACCTGTACTTGCCTTGGGGTTACCTGAGTGTTTGTGTTATGTGGCAGGTCATAGTGGCCGACAGGCTGCACACCGTGGCCCTCACCTCATTAAGCCTGGTGAACGTGATGTTAGTGTGCCTGATGATAGAGGCACCTAGTACAGGTGTATGAGGTGTGTTGTTTACTGTTAATGGCTGTGAGTATTCAGCACATTGGCTTTGTGTGATATGTGTTGCACATGTTCGTTTCCGTGGTAGTGGTTGCATGGATGTCTGCTTAGGAGGTCTCAGCTGCATTAGGCATAGCTGTGGTCTGAGCCTACAAGTATGTTTATGTGTGATCAGGTGTTAGGTCCGCTGTTGTGGTAGGTCTATGTGAGACTGGAAGTGTAGTGTGTGGTCTCCTTGGCCACCTGACTGGTTATGGCGGTATTGAGTAGACAGAGCCTAGCCTCCAGTTCGGTATATGGTTGCATCACTCACATGAGTTTGAATTTGTTGTTAGGAGGAAGGGGTTGTCTGTGTACATGCATCTGTTCCAACATTGTCTCTGGAGTACCACACTCACCAGCTGGACTGGGGAGAGAACTGACAACTGACCTCTGGACATGCTAGAATACTATTCTGAATTCTGTAATAATTAATGATTGAAAACAAGGTACAGTGGGGAGTGAGTGTGTACTGACATTACCTACAACTGCTGACTGATATAAAAGCGTCAGTGAGCAAGTGCCAGGTAACCTAAGTGCAATGTGTCACAATTAAGTAAATGCAACAATGAGAAGCAGTCACTTGCTGTCATGTGTAACATGGAAATACGTACAGTAAGCAATGCAGATATCAGTAGTGAGTCACAGACGTGTTGACAAGCTGTGTACTATGTGGAAGTAGCATACCAGTGAAATAACAAGCTAACAAATAATAAGCATATAAACAAAGGTAGATCCAGGAGGCCTGGATGTAGTGGTTGCTACAGCAAACAAGGTGTAGCAATGTCAGTAAGATACAGCTCAGATATGCAGGCACTATAAACCTGAAACCAGATGTCCCCAGCTATGAATGGTAGAGTACAGCCTATTGTCACACACGAGTGCAGACCACAAACCTTGTTAATGTTAAATAACTGGCCTGAAGGTCAACTGCCCATACCAGAACTAATACACTTGTACACTGGGCCCTCAATCAGCAGTGCCCAACATCAATGGATGAAAGATATGTGTCCTGCCACCACAGTGCTTGCCACCAACCAACCTAATGTAAAACAACTGGTCTGAAGGCCAAGTGCTTAGTACAAATGACATAGAATGATAGCTACACTGTAATCAAGTTTTAACCAAGCAGTAATAAGTAGAAGTTAATACTCCCTGTATAGAATGTGTACCATGTATTGTTGAGATACTATGCTGATAACCCGTTTGTGTACCTTTCCAGCTTGACATGGCTCCAAAAAGGAACCCATCATATTCTGCTGCAGAGGATGACGTGATTCACCAGAGCCTGGTGCATGACTATGCCATCCTGTTCTCACGCACCACCCAGAATCAGCAGGAGAGGTCTGCACTGTGGCAAAACCTCGTTAGCAGGATAAATGATGTTGGCATGCATGATAGAACATATGAGCAGGTGAGACATCACTGCAGTGATTTGATAAGAAATGTCCGCCAGCGTGCTGCAGATATCCGCAGGCAACAGGTTGCCACAGGTGGGGGGGGTGGCCACACATCCCCGCCTCACCAGACAGGAGGGGCTACTGCTAAGTGTTGTGGATCCAGCCCCAGAACAACAACAGCAACACCCATGCATCATGATGGAGGTTGGATCCACACAGCAGCAACACACTGAGCGTGCAGGTAAGATGCCATATTCATTTATTGTTATTACTTTTACATTTGTTGACCCAGATAGTCTAGCTGGATATATGTCCATTTTCAGTAGAGGCCTGTGGAGAAAAGCTCCACACATAACGTAATAAAGGCAGACAGACAAGTTGTTAATACAGACAGCCAACATGATAGGATTGTACACCAGCCTGTTAACTAAATCAACATACATGTAAGGAACTCAAACAGTTTAGAGTCATACACAATATACCGTTGGTTTAAAAGCAATCCTACCTAAAGCATAACGGTTATGCAATAAGGCAAAAGCCAGATACATAATAGTTAGGGCTCAGAAGGGTAGAGAAGTAGAAGGAGTATGAAAGATACAATGATATGGAAGAGGCAGGAATCAAGAAGGGAAGTGAGGAAAGGAAGGAAGACAGTCAAGAGGATGTGGGAGGGATGGGAGAAGTAGGTCAGAGCATAGAAGGACATCAAGGTGAAAGAAACAGGGTAGAAGCTAGTTTCTATGCACAATGAGGGGTTAAAGGTAAAGAGAGGGTAGGAAGAGGGACGTTAGCCTGTACTCCAAGAAGAACAAAGCCAGTGGTTTCGGAAGTACAGTTTGCGGTGTCGTTTGAAGAGAGGTAAGGGTGAGATTAGAGTTAACCCCTGGTATGTACATATGACTGTTCTGTACACTGTTACTTCATGCACGCATAAGGTGTGCATGTGGTATGTATCTGTCATCATGATATATATACAGACATTATGTGCAGCTGATGTGTATAAGGGAACTAGTGTACTACTGTACTGTATCATGTGCAAAACAAATGGCACACATGTGCCCACTGACATTACTCTCTTCACAATTCCAGGTCCCCTCCCATCTAGCAACGAGGCAGGCCATACATGCTAGTGAGTCTTTTTAACATTATCTGTAAAGCAATTTAGAAAACTAGGAAGAGTAGTGTAACTCTGTAGTAGACTTGCTGGTGACTGTGTTCACAATACCCGTAATACAGTTGTAGTAGATTGAGTAGTGTAACATGGTACTGATGTTTGTGTTTACTGTGGGGTGTGCATGTGTGCAAGCGTGCCTGTGCCCAAGTGTGCATGTGTGTTAGTGTCCATGAGTGCATGTGTCAATTTCTGAATGTGTGCATTAGTATTGAAATGCATCTCTGTCAAATATGTATGGAGACTGTAATCTGTGTTCCATGTTTTTCCTCCTGTAGGTTCTGGTGCTGCTCTGGTGACCTGCAGCAGGGAACCTGAATCTTGTGCCCCAGGTACTGATGATGATGAAATGTCTGTAATGGTGCAGGAAGGTGTGTCTGGGTCCACCATTGGTCAGCCAATTGACAGTACACAGCTTTCAACCCGTCAATGCGCACAGTCATCCTGCTGTTACATCCTTTGTCACCATTGTCCCTAGGTGATGGACAGTCTGCAGTGGGCATAGATCAGGGTAATGTGGTACCTGTGGTACATGCATCCCCACAAGGCAGCCATGAGCAGGGGCCTCCAATGGTACCATGCAGACAGTCGCCCATGGGTTCTCGTGGGGGCATCCGTGGCCGTACTGCCTCTGGCCGACGTGCCCAAGGAGGTATGTCAACCTCCACTATGTTTCGACCTGTCATGCAGGCACAGGCACGTATGGAAAGGTACACCAGACAGGGTCTGAGGGAGCTGAGAGAATGTCACACAGCCATGACAGATGGCATGCGTGACGTTGCGAATGCTATCCGTAACTTCACAGATGTCGTTGACAGACGTTGTGGGGGCATAGAACAGCTGCTCCACAACCAGATGTCCATGGGCCAGGGCCATGGTGTGCGTTTGCGACGTCGACGTGGCCGTATGCCAGCAACAGCACCATCTGGCAGTGGCCGCCGGACGACAACAGGCCCACTCGCGCACCTCAAGTGCCAGCACCAGCCCCAGCAATGCTGGGTCTGTGCCGTCATCAAGACGCCCCAGGAGACCACGTGCACGTGGCTCTGGACAGTCCCAACAGGGAACTGTGTCCAGTCAACACACCCCTGCTTCCGATGACAGTACCCAGTCTGGGTTAGTACCGGATACGGCCCGTAGCACCCCTGCCAGGCACAGGTACCGTGTCCGTGCCCACAGACACTGATCTGGATGACCTGACAGGTGCAGTCTGTGGCTGTCCACAAAACCCTGTACATGGCAGCCATTATGTGGGACTGTGTGCGTGCTTACACACATGCAGAAACCTAACACCTAGGGCAAACACATACACACACACACTGCACCAACACTGGTCCACCCTGTACTGCTGCCCCTCACAAACACACATACACACACATGTCAATTGGTGTTACAGTGGCTGGCTTGGGCATACCTAACCCACACCCTGTGCATATGATGACACTGTGCCACCTCCTGCATACTACAACATCGGTGCAGGTAAAGGTAAACACGTTGCTGATGCACAGGGTGACTACATAGATGTGTATAAGTAGTAACATGTTGGTAACTGTTCACTGTTCCAGTATAATTGTGTGTATATCCCAGCAGTCCTGCTGCAGTAACTGTATGACTGTCCTCAATTGTTATATGCACCCATACTACTTACCAAAGTGTACCAGCTGCACACCATCACATGCTAACATTGACTATGGCAATGCATCTTGTGCTGTTACGTAGATTCAGCTATATGTAACTGTTCTGTCACACATGCATTTATACACACCCTGCTACCCACACACATGCACACGCTCACCTGCCATTCCCATTATTTATCACCCTACATGAGTAGCTGTTGATACATGACAGGTACACATTTGAGAAGTGCACTATGTTGTTTACTACTGGCGTCCCCTTCTCTACCTGTACTCACAGGGTGCAGGCAACCTCATCGGTTGAAAGATGTAATGTGCATCAGGCACTGTAGTACCCTGATTGCCACATCAAACATGTTTCCCATATGGAAATGCACACACAGACACATCCCACATCCACACACTTGCCACATTCAGGCTTCAGAGCACTATCTAGGTATATTTGGGTACATGTGCGTGTTACAGTAGCATGTAACACTATACTGAGTACTGGCAGTTGTCTGTTGTCATGTTGTCTGTATAGAATAAAAGAATTGTTTGATTATCCTACTCCGTTTTGTGGACATTACTTGAAGATGTGTTACCTTACATGTGTTATTGGTACCACCACCTTCTCTTTTGTAGTTTTGTTTGTATAGGGTGCTATCAACATCACTGCTTGTGAAGGGTAATGACCACCCTGCAGTGCATAGCCCCATGTGGCAAAAGCCACATCCCACCCCATCATTGTGCACACACACTAACCCCACCAACAGTAAAACACATACTTTCCATTTGCAAGATTCAAACCCATACCTAACTGTGTTATGACAGTAGAAACAGACACATTAGCAGAGTGTGCTATTTGCAGTAGTTGGAGAAATCCCTACTAATGCTGTACTTAGAGGGTGCTGACATCATCTGTGTGTAGGCGGAGGGATGTGCACCCTGTAGTGTGTTCTCCCAGTTGTCAAAAGGCAGTTAACCCTCCCAGCATAGTGCACACACATAAACCCCACTCATACTAACACACATATATTCCTTTTGCAGGAGTCAAACCCCTACCTAACTACGTTATGACACTGGAGAAAGACGCATTAGCAGAGCGCGCTATGCGAATTACTGGAGGATTTTACTACAGGTAATATAGTTATACAGTCCTGACATCATCAGTGTTTCAAAAGGAGAATCTGCATCCTGTACTGTACTGTCACAGTTGCTAATAGGGACATTTCCAACACACACATCAATGTGTTTGAGGTTTGCATATGTGGGGGATCCAGTACTCCAGTGTGATGAGTATATGGTTTGATTGCAACAATGAGGGACATACTCCGAGTGGTGAGCTGTTTGTACTCATGGTTGTGATGATCAGGTCTAGTATATCTCCCCTCTTGTGGGAAGGTTGGTTACCTGTTCCATAGCCAAAGAATGTATGATCTATGTGAACCCTAGAGCTTGGGTATTGTGGCTTGTGTAATGTTCACAGTCTATGTTTGGGTAGCTAACGTCACCCAGTATGATGGTGTTTGCAGAGTAATCTAAACTGTCCTGTGTCAGCATGAAGGCTGTGTGAGAGTCCTGAGTTTGAGAGGGTGCTGTAAGAGCCCCTCTGTGTCTCTTGCCATGTGGTCCAGGGAGGTACGTCTCAGGTTGTTTGCACCAGCATGGACAATGTCTGCCTCATAGCTGTACTTGCTGTGGAGTGACCTGTGTGCCTGTGTTATGTGGCACATGCTATCACCCGACAAGTAGCTAACTGTGACCCTCACTGTGCTCTGTCTGGAGGGCGGCACATCTGTCAACAGCGCATGTCAAGCAAGTTCACACCCCTCATAAATGATGTGGAAACCGTCAAAGGCCCAAGGCCTGTTGACAATATGGACCAGACTGCAGATACCTCTATAAAGGCATTCTATGGACACATTCAGGAATGCATGGATCATGAAGCCATATATGAAAGCATGACCCAATTCTCCAAAGGCAGATGTCCTGGGTGCCAGACACCAGCCATAAACACACTATACAATAGAAGGATGACGCCACTACATGATACAACAACCTCCCAAAATGTGAAGGCACCACTGATGAGTATTGGAAGACAACTACAGGCACCCATATGATTGTCTAAGGCCGTCTTTGAGAGAGGGTTCCACAAGCCACTGAGGATAATCACAAGGCTGCCTGCAGTTATGTTAGTAACCTGGGTGGTACTACCCAGATATGCTCAGAGGTAATCCAAGATGTCACACAAAATACAAAACATGCAGACATTGCCATCATCCTAGTGGGCAGGTTCAATGCTGCCTTCTCCCCCCACCACACCAAAAGGGCACATATGTCTCGTGGCACAGTGCTGCCCCCCCTGACATCACAGATGCTCAGGTAAGAGATGCCCTTCCCAAAGCAATAAACACTGCATCAATGGGACCAGACAGTGTCCCAGGCTATGTCCTACATGAACCATGAGAAGAGCTACACCCAGACATAACACCACTGTTCAATCCCAGCATTAATACACGGTATGTGGCCAGAGAGTGGCATACAGCAACAGTGGTCCCTCAACATTCAGGTGGTGCCTTCATGGATCCTGGACACTACTCGACCCATATGTCTGACTAGCTTTGTCTGCAAAGCTATGGCAAGGATCATCATGAACCTCACATATCTAGATATTGTGGACCTACAGACATGTCACCATACACAGTTTGGCTTTGTCAATGGCAAATCCTGCCTCTCCAACCAGTTTGATTTCTTTGAAACAGTCACCAAGGCCACTGTCCATCGGAAGGAGGTGTACACAGCCTACCTGAACCTTGCATAAGCCTTGGATACAATACCCAGTTGTGCATTCTAGGACGCTCACCAGTGTACATATTAACCCCTATGTCACTATGGGTATTGCACAGTGGCTCAAGGGCAGAACACACATGGTAGAATTGCTGGAGCCATGTCAGCCTACAACCTGGTACAAGTGGTGTCCCACAAGGCACAGCCCTGGGAGCTGTCATCTTCATTATATATTTATCATAGGTACAGGCCAACATGGAAGTACTGTGGCACAGCAAGTCGCAGGTGACTGCAAACCGGACACCATAATCAACTCACCAGCTAACACACGCACCCTCCAAAGGGACTCTTGGAAACACACGACTTGTGCCACAGCCATGGCCTCAACGTGAATGACAGAAAGCGTATAGTCATCCCCTTTGTCAAACACAGAGTGACCACAACGTACCACATATGTGTTAATCCATTAAGTGCAGACGAAGGAATTATGGACCTTGGGGTACACAGGTTGATAGCATTCTACCATTTGACAACAACATGGACAAAGTGGTTAGGTAAGCATGTTATATGGGCCACATCATCATGGGATCCACATGTAGATCAGGGGTGGACATTGTGCCCTTTACTCATCCCTCATCATGCCCATAATTGACTATGATGAACCTCTCGGCATGCACCTTACCAGACACCTGCAGCAACTGGAGATACCATATATGTACCTCGACAAGGGGATCAAAGGGCTCAAACAGATGCCACATACTGACTGGTTAAAGTAACAGCAGCTCTACTCAGTGACATACTGCCTCTTCATAGGCAATCTGTGCCTGACATAGAAGGCCAGGTCATACCCTCAGTTAATGGCCATGCTGCATCTCAGAATATCCAGATCCCACCAGGATACACACTGGAAATACTTGAACCTCAGGAGTGATATACACAGGACATGCTGGAGGGCACATTCACAACTCAGAGGCTCCCTTCATTCGGAATATTATCCCAATAGAGGTTAGGCAGACTGACTCAGTGACTATCTTCAAGAGTGATATTAATGACAGGATGTGACATTGTAGGGTTACCCTGGGTATCACTTATGTGTCACTGTGAGACAGAGGCACAGTATACTAACCTTGGAAAAGGGCATAGCAAGACAGATTCACAATGCATGTTGAAAGGCACACACATTCTGGCTAGGTGGATACATGCCCTGGGCAGACATCCCTGTACGAACCTATGGACCTATGTATCTTTATCACCATTGTCCCTATGTGCTGTTAATCACCAATGTAATCTCAATACTATGGTAGCATGTGCAAAGGTCAGTTGTCAGTCACCTCTATGGTACAGTTACATACAAGTCAGTCAGATGCATGGACACATATGACTCAGTCATTGTCCATGCCACCACAGCTGATGTGGGATGTCCCTCACTGGGATACATGATAGGGAACATGGAAGGGATCACTGAGCAAGTGACACAGGCTGGTAGACCCCTGACCTTGGTTGGCATCAGACCCTCACCAGGGATTCTGACAAATTACTGAATGCTAATGACTTTGTGTAGCTACAAAACCCTAGCTGAATGGTTCTTAGCATGCAGTCACTGCATTGCTATGGAATACTGTCTTACCACTCCCACAACAGGTGAAAACATGCAGCCCTGTACATCAACAACATGTAGACTATATGCCCCAGACCAGGTGTGCATCCCTCACTACTAGGCTGATAGCATCTACATCTCACACTGTATGTACACATCCCACATGCTGCACCTGCACAGAAGACCATGGTCATAATGTTACTCTGTGCAAATACCATGTATTCACATGTGGCAGGCATCACACATGGTAACTATTGAAGGTCACAGGTACATATGTGTATTTGGTACACACATACATCATGTGTGCATTGCCATAACTGGTTTAATCAATGTCTTGCATTATTGTGAGTGACAACCCACACACATGGGCATTCTGTGTGTGCAAAACACATGTGGCATGTCTGTAATCAAAAGCCATACATAATTGTGATATCGTTTAGAAAGGGGTATGTGCATCCTGTGGTGTGTTTTCCCAGTTGCCAAAAGGTATGTTTCTTTCATACACACTTACCCCCCTTCACACACACTTGCCACCTGCTGGATTCAAACCCCTACCTAACTAGGTTATGACACTAGAGACGGACGCATTAGCACAGCGCGCTATTCGCATTACTGGGAGTTTCCCCTTCCCCTGATATACTTATAGGGTGCTGACATCATCAGAGTTTAGAAAGTGGAATGATCATCCAGTGGTGTGCTTTCCCAGTTGCCAAAAGGGATGGTTCTTTCATACACACTTACACACACACTCACTTGCCACCTGCTGGATTCAAACCCCTACCTAACTAGGTTATGACACTAGAGATGGATGCATTAGCACAGCGCGCTATTCGCATTACTGGGAGTTTTCCTTTCCCCTGATATACTTATAGGGTGCTGACATCACCAGAGTTTAGAAAGTGGAATGATCATCCTGTGGTGTATTTTCACAGTTGCCAAAAGGGATGTTTCTTTCACACATGCTTGCCACCTGCTGGATTCAAACCCCTACCTAATTAGGTTATGACACAAGAGACGGATGCATTAGCACAGCGCACTATTCGCATTACTGGGAGTTTTCCCTTCCCCTGATATACTTATAGGGTGCTGACATCATCAGAGTTTAGAAAGTGGAATGATCATCCTGTGGTGTGCTTTCCCAGTTGCCAAAAGGGATGTTTCTTTCATACACACACACTTGCCACCTGCTGGATTCAAACCCCTACCTAACTATGTTATTATACTAGAGACGGACGCATTAGCACAGCGCGCTATTCGGATTAGTGGGAGGTTTCCTTTCCCCTGATATACTTATAGGGTGCTGACATCATCAGAGTTTAGAAAGTGGAATGATCATCCTGTGGTGTATTTTCACAGTTGCCAAAAGGGATGTTTTTTTCATACACACACACTTACCCCCCTTCACACACACTTGCCACCTGCTGGATTGAAACCCCTACCTAACTAGGCTATGATATTAGAGACGGACGCATTAGCGCAGCGCGCTATTCGCATTACTGGGAGTTTTCTCTTCCCCTGATATACTTATAGGGTGCTGACATCATCAGAGTTTAGAAAGTGGAATGATCATCCTGTGGTGTATTTTCACAGTTGCCAAAAGGGATGCTTCTTTCATACACGCACATACCACCTGCTAGATTCAAACTCCTACCTAACTATGTTATGATACTAGAAACAGACGCACTAGCGCAGCGCGCTATTCGGATTACTGGGAGGTTTCTTTTCCCCTGACATACTTATAGGGTGCTGACATCACCAGAGTTTAGAAAGTGGAATGATCATCCTGTGGTGTATTTTCACAGTTGCCAAAAGGAATGTTTCTTTTATACACACTTACCCCCCTTCACATACACTTGCCACCTGCTGGATTCAAACCCCTACCTAACTATGTTATGACACTACAGACGGATGCATTAGCAGAGCGCACTATTCAGATTACTGAGAGATTCCTTTTCTCCGATATACTTATAGGGTGCTTACATGACCAGTGTCTAGAAAGGGGAATGAGCATCCTCTGGTGTGTTTTCACAGTTGCTAGGAGTAACATTTGGACCAAGTGTGTGAGCATGCCCAGTTCAGCCTTCCCATGGCATGTTGTGTAAAAGATGTCTCATTTATCTAAGTGTGTGAGCATGCCCAGTGTGGGCTTTACATATGTTGAACTCTGCAGCCCATCACATTTGTGGATGAGTGTGACCTTCAACAAATACCTCCAGTTTATGGTTGTGTGTTGTCTGCCATGTTGTGTAGTTACTATCCGAATGCTTTTTGTGTGAACAAAACAGGGAGTATACTGTGCCTGCAGGTTTTGCATGGGATACTTTGCACACAATTGTCAACATCCATTCATACTGACTTAACACTGTAGCACTGTATAGTGTAGTGTTTCAGTACTTTCACTGTGGTGGTCAGTATCCTGGGCTTTAGTCCTATCACCACTTTACATTTCCATAGTGTGCACAACAGCCTGGTTAGGGTCCAGTTGTGCACATCTGCACAAAGGCAGTGCCTCTACAGACCCTGGTAATTACTGCCCCATAAGCTTAACAAGTGTAGTCTGCAAATCTATGGAGAGGATCATAATTGAGCTCATAAACAAAGATATAGGGGACATGCAGACATTGTACCCATCCCATTTTGGCTTGGTCAGGGGCAGATCATGCCTTTTGTACTGGGTTGACATCTTCAAATTGGTCACTTAGGCCATTGTTGGGGAAAGGCAGTCCATACAGCCTACCTTGGCCTTGCAAACACTTTCAACACAATACCCCAGTCAGGTATTGTTGAAAACCCTAACAACTGAAATGTAAACCCATATGTCACAAGATGGGTTGCAAACTGGCTTAAGGATGGGACCCACAGGGTTAGAGTTGCTGGCACTATGTTAGACTCCAGGCTGGTCACAGGTGGTGTCACACAGGGCTCAGTCCTTGGCCCCCATTGTTTGTCATGTACTTCCCAGAAGTACAGGCCAACATGTGAGGACTTTGGCTGACAATGTTTGCAGATGACTGCACACTGGGCACCATGGTGGACAGTGCATCACACGGATATCCTTCAGAAGGGACTCACAGTAACTGATAGCTGGTGCCAGGGCCATGGCCTGAAGTCAAAGTGCACAACATGTGTAGACATACCCTTCAGGAAAAGCAAGGTGACCCCAAGCTACCATATAGGTGGCAATTCTCTAAGCACAGAGAAGGTTATCATGGACCTGGGGACCCAGGTTGACAGTCGCCATTCTTCTGAGACTCACATTGCTAAAGTGGCTAGAAAGACCTTCTACATTGCCCACCTGCTCAGGATGGGATTCACATCCAGATCTAGTGGGTCATTGTTCCCTGTACTCTTCACTTATCAGACCGGTGATCGAGTCAAATGCCCTATTCTGGCTGTATGTCACCCAACATCTGCAGCAATTGCAGACACCCTGAATGTCCCCCACCTAAAGGATCAAGGAACCCCAACAGCTGTCATATGCTGCCAGATTGAAGACACTCCCACTCTATTCACTCACATACTGTCTGCTTAGAGGTGACATGTGCCTGACATGCGAGGCCATGTCCAAACAGGGATTAATGGACATGCTCCACCTCAGAATCAGCAGATCCACCTGAACCACTAGTGCAGGTGACTTACACCTTAGCAGGGTTGTATGTTGGACATGTTGGAGGGATGAAGTTATCACCCAGAGACTCCCTATGCTGTGTAATACAATCCCAGTCCATGTGAGGCAGAGCACCTTGCTGGCTGTGTTCAAGAGGTATCTTGGCCTGTGGATGGAAGGTCATACGTTTAACCCGGGATTGTCACGGTGTCACTGCTGGAGAGAGGCATGACACACTAATGGGCACAGTACTGTTTCCATATAAGGGGTGGTGTATGCCAATGAACTCTGTGCTAGGCTTATACCTGCCTTAGGAAGATAGCCTAGTATAAACCTATGTACCTATGAACCTATCTGACCATGTTGCATTATGTTCAGATGTGAACTACTTACAACAGCCTCATCCAACATCGGTAGTGTATTCCACAACATGGGTGTACATTGGCGAACACTACCGATGTGCCCTAGGCCATTTCTAATGCTTGTCGGAGAGTGTGTTTGTCCATCAACACATTGTAAGTGATGTTTGCCATGACATATGTCTTGTTTAGTATACTGTGCCTCTGTCTACCTGTGACATAACATTGATACCCAGGGTAAACCTCCCATCTCCCATGCACTCATTAGGATTCCTGTTGAGGGGACTCAACGAGTGTCTCTCTGGACAACCTGTACTGGTAGTTTACTCATGTGTGGGGGTGGCTACTGTGTTTTGGATAATGCAGTACAGCCTGTCCTATATATGTCAGTGCTGGGGTTCAGGTCCCTCATGTGCATAGCTCCCTGCCATTCAGATTGTACAAGGTGCAGCATGTGCATTGATTCCAGCTTGGACATGGCTTTCTACATCAGGCACAGCTTGCATCTGGGTGGACAGCATGGCAGTGTGTTGAGCTGCACTCTGTGTAATCAGACTACACATTACATGTGTTCCAGCTCTGTCATACTCCTGGTGAGGTACTGTTGTGGACTTTACAGGTGCTGGATGTGTCTGCATGAGGTACACCACACAGGGGTTGTTGTGGTAATTTCTAATGCTGATGAAAGATAACTGCAGAACCACAATGACCTCCCCTTAGCTAGATGTCAGACAGCATGGACCATGCAATCACAAATAAAAACAGGACCGTCTCCGCAAAGTGAAAGTGTCCTGTCTGGTGGACCCCAGCCATAAACAGACTGTATGACAGATGACGGTTACTAATGCAAGACAGAGCTACATCTCCAAAAGGGAAGACAGCTGTGATCAGCACTAGTAGAAAGCTACATTATCTCATAAAGACATGCAAGGTCAACTTGGGGACATAAATCACCAAAGACAATGAAGGTAACCACACTGATTTCTTCAGTTATGTCAGGCACCTGGTTGTGAACCCTCGGATATGCTCAGAGTTGGTACACAACAACATATATTCCAGTGACCTGACAGATATTGGCAACATTCGGGACAGCTTCAGTGCGATTTACCTCCCTCACCCCAAAAGAAGATAGTTATCACTGCTGTATGTAACCTCACTGTCATCTTGGATGTCCATGTGAGAGCCACACTCAGCAAAGACAAGTACACAGCATCCATGGGACCTGCTGGTATCTCCAGTTGCATGCTATGTGAACTCCAGAAGGGGCTGGTCCCGTTGATACAACTGCTATTTAACCTTAGTCTTGCTACAGGATATGTACCTGAACAGTGGCGTACGGCAACAGTGGTCCCACTCCACAAAGGAGATGCCTCCACAGACCATGGCAACTACCACCACCCAAGCTTAACCAGCCTTGTCTGCAAAGATATGGGAAGAGTCATTATGGAGCTCTTACACAGACACATTACTGACCTACGGACCCTTGTTCCCACCTAGTTCAGCTTTGTACAGGGCAGATCCTGCCTTTTGCACCTAGTTGACTACTATGAAACTGTCAGTAGGGCCATCGATGAGGGCTACGCAGTCCACACAGCCTACCTGCACTTGGCTAAGGCCTGTGACACAATACCACACTCAGGCATCATAGCCAAGCTCAACAGCTGACATAGAGACATTGAGGAGCTCTCTGATTATGTAGCCCAGGCAGGTATGACCCTGACCTTGAGCAGTATCCTACCTTCACCAAGAATGATGCCACAATACAGAGATAAGATGATCAGCTTTAACAATTGGCTTAAACTCTGGTGTCATTCAAAAGGGATCCAATGTCTGTCTGCCTGGGATGACATGCTGGACAAGCCACGCTGCTTCGCAAGGGATGGCTTGCACCTGTCACCCCTGGGATTCCGGATATTGGCAAAGGCACTTGCCACCCCCATAGTGCCTTTTTTAGGCAAGGCTCAAATTCTAAACCTACCACCCTAGAACACAAAAAAGGAAAAAAACTAAGGGTAATGCTGCTCAATGCCAGAAGTCTAAATCTCAAAATGCACGCACTCGAGGCCCTTCTCAGTATGGAGAACATCGATGTCTGTGCAGTGACAGAAACCTGGTTCAAGGCTCCTGAGAGCACCCCAGCACTATCAGGTTTTACCTCTTATCATGCGTTCCGGCCCCAAAATCCAGACAATACCAAGAAAGGAGGGGGGGTATCCATATTCATCAATGACACCCACACCTCAAGACTGGTGGCAACGCACGATGCATCGGAGACCATCCAGGTGCAATTAACCATAGGCAAGACTGGTCTGCAAATTGTAGCATGTTACAGGCCACCCTCACAAACTCAGGAACCTCACATGGCCTTCCTGAAAACACTAGAGGGATAAATGTATCACCAAACACCATCATACTAGGTGACTTCAATTACCTAATATAGACTGGGAACACTACTCAAGCCCAAACACCCTAGCCCAAAAGTTCCTGGAATTCATAAACTCAAATGCCATGGAACAACTAGTCACCATCCCCACAAGAGGAGAAAACATACTTGATCTCATCATCACGAACATGGGAGCACAATGTTCAACACTGACAGTATACCCCTCACTGGTGAGATCAGATCACAAACTAATCTCGCTGGACGTCCTCATCCCACCCCCACCTGAGATACAAAAAACCGCAGTAAAGAACTTCTCAAAGCCAACTTCACACTTCTAAAGACTAGTGTAGTCTCCTTTAAGGCCCCAGGCAGCGGAAAACAGTACTCAAGCCGCTGAATCACTTACAAATGCCTTCTACCAGCACCTGCAGGACTGCATGGATAAGGCAATCCCAAGCAAAACAAAGACTCTTTGTACCAAAGGCAAGCGTCCAGTCTGGTGGACCCCAGCCATAAACAAACTCTACAACAAAAGGAGGAAGCTACTACAAGATAGAGCAAAATCCTTAAAAGGTAAGACACCCTTGATCACTTTAAATAAAAAAACTAAGAGCTCTCATAAAATCATCCAAAGCAATTTTTTTGAGAAAAATAGCTAAAGACTCAAAAGACAATCATAAGGCCTTCTTTAGCTATGTTAGAAACCTGGGAGGAAACTCCCAGATATGCTCAGAACTAGTTCAAAATGATGTGAAGATTACTGATCCTACAGACATTGCCAACATACTGGCTGACAGGTTCAGTGCAAACTTCTCCCCTCCCCAAAAGGAGAGATATCTATACCAAGCGATTGCAGCCCCCAAACATCTCCAACGCCCAAGTGAGAACTGCTCTCTCCAAAGCAAAAACACAGCATCCATGAGACCTGATGGTGTCCCGGCTGTGTGCTCCACGAACTCAACGAGGAATTAAACCCACAGCTAGGACAGCTGTTTAATCATAGTCTTACCTCTGGATACGCACCCAGGAGTGGCGCACTGCAACTGTGGTCCCACTTCACAAAGGCGGTGCCTCCACCGACCCTGGAAATTACCGCCCATTAGCTTGACAAGCCTTATCTGCAAAGCCATGGAGAGGATCATAATGGACCTCATAAATAAAGACATAGGAATTTGCAGACTTTGGATCCATCCCAGTTTGGCTTTGTCAAAGGCAGATCATGCCTTCTAAACTTGGTTGACTTTTTGAAACAGTCACCAAAGCCATTGATGAGGAAAGGCAGTCCATACAGCCTACCTCGATCTGGCGAAGGCCTTCGATACAATACCCCACTCGGGTATCATTGAAAAACTCATCAGCTTAAATGTTAACCCATACATCACAAGATGGGTTGCAAACTGGCTGAGTGACAGAACCCACAGGGTCAGAGTTGCTGGCGCCATGTCAGACTCAAAGCCTGTCACAAGTGGTGTACCACAGGGCTCAGTCCTGGGCCCACTCTTGTTTGGCATCTACTTTTCCAGTACAAGCAAACACAGGAGGGTTATGGCTGACAAAGTTTGCAGATGACTGCAAACTGGGCCCATAGTAGAAAACACATCTGACACAGATATCCTTCAGAAGGGTCTCACAGAAATGGATAACTGGTGCCAGAGCCATGGCCTAAAGTTAAATGCCAAAAATGCATAGTCATACCCTTCGGGAAAAACAAGGTTACCCCTAGCTACCAAATAGGTGGCAATCCACTGAGCACAGAAGAAGTTATCAGAGACCTGGGGACCCAGGTTGATAGTAGTCTGTCATTCGACACCCATGTAGCTAAAGTAGTTAGGAAGACCTTCTACATTGCCCACCTTATCATGAAGGGATTCTCATCTAGATCAAGGGAGGTCATAGTCTCCTATACTCATCACTCATCAGACCAATGATTGAGTACAATGCCCCATTCGGAATGTATCTGACCCGACACTTGCAGCAGCTGGAGAGGCCACAAAAGTTCCTCACAAAAGGATAAAGGGTCTCAAACATCTGTCCTATGCTGCCCGACTGAAAGAACTCCAGCTCTATTCAGTCGCTAGCTGCTCAGAGGTGACCTTTGCCTAACATACAAGGTCATGTCAAACCCAGATTTGATGAATATGCTTCACCTCAAAAAATCTAGATCCGTCAGAGCCACAAGGGTGGGAGACTTAAACCTCGACACGGCTATTAATAGGACGTGCTGGAGGGAGAGATTCATCACCCAAAGACTCCCTATGCTGTGGAATAAAATCCCGGTATATGTGAGGCAGAGCACCTCGCTGGCCTTGTTCAAGAGAAATCTTGACCAATGGATGGGAGATCGCAGATATACCCAGGGATTACCTCAGTGTCACTGCTCGACAGAGGCACAGCAAAATAATGGGTATAGTTCCCCATACTAAAGGGGTGGCGTAAGCCACAAAACTATGGGCTAGGCTTGTAAATGCCCTCGGGCAGATAGCCTAGTATGAACCTATGAACCTATGAACCTATAACGGCATATGTCGCAGGATAGGTTGCAAAATGGCTAAGAAACAGAACCCATAAAGTCAACATTGCAGGTGCCTTGTCAGATTCGAAGCCAATCACAGGTGGTGTCCCACAAGGATGTGTCCTGGGACCCCTCTTAATTGGTATTTACTTTTCAGATGTGAAAGCAAACATAGGGGGGTTGTGGCTGACAAAGTTTGCAGATGACTGCAACCTAGGCACCATAGTGAATACATCAGCCGGCACACAAATACTACAGAATGCCGTCACAAAGGCGGATAGCTGGTGCCAGACACATGGCATGAAACTGAATGCAACTGATGTGTATTCATCCCCTTTGGGAGGAACAAAGTACCCACAGATCAATACATAGACAGCAACCCACTGAGCACAGACAACAAATCAGACACCTGGGGACACATGTAGATAGTGACATCTCTTTTGACACCCCTGTTGCCAAAGTGGTTAGGAAGACTTTCTATCTTGCCCACCTTATCATGGAGGGTTTTCCATCAAGATCATAGGAGGTCATTGTTCCACTATCCTTCTCCCTTATCAGGCCCATGATTGAATACGAAGCCCCATATGGTATGTACCTCACCCAGCAATTGCAACAGCTGGAGACACCCCAAAGGTACCTACCATGAAGATCAGGGTTCTTCAACACATGTCAGATGCTTCCAGAATAGAGGAAATCCAGCTTTGTTCAGTGTCATACTGCATACATACAGGCGTCCTATGCCTGACATACAAGACCATGTCCAATCAGGATTTGGTGGACATGCTCCACTGCAAGCAATCCAAATCCACCAGAGTCATGAGAGCTGAGGATTTGAACCTCAGCACATACATGTATAGGACATGCTGGAGGGACAGAGTCATAACTCAGAGGCATCTCACACTCTAGCAGAGTATCCCAGTCCATGTTTGACAGAGTCCCTCACTGACTCTCTTCAGGAGACATCTGGACAACTGCATTTGAGACGGAGGCACAGACTAGACAGAGGCACAGTCATGTTATTCAATTACGTAAGGGGGTCATACTGTGTCACTACTAAGTCAGAGGCACAATCATCAGAATCTATTCTGTACACTTATTACCAGTATAAGGGGTGGCAATAGCCACATCACTATGGCTAGGCTTATACATGCACTAGGGCAGATAGGCTAGTAGTAGACTATGACACTATGAAACACCGGTGTATGTGTAGCTATTGTCAATCAAACAGTATGATGTGGTTTGGGGGGCTTGATATCTCCCTGTATTCCAACATTGTTTTGTCTATTCCTTCTAGCATGTCTAGAGATCAGTTGCTAGTGTCCTCTCCTGCTCAGCTGGTGAACCTGGGAATATTGAGGCAATGTTACACTTGCCTCATGTACACTGACAACCCTCTCCTTCTGCCATAAAACACACATACATGTGAGAGATGCAACTATATAGCCAAAGTGGAGGCTGAGCTCTCTCAGCATAGGACTAGCAAGACCAGAGAGAAGGTGAAGGTAACCACACACACATCAGAAATCCAGTCTCACATGGCACTATCACAACTTAAGATCATACACATAGACACACAGAGACACTCTCGGACACTCTGATCAGGATTCTACCGGAATGGCAGTGGCCACCACAGCAGACACTCACACAACTGCCTCCACAGGGCACAGCACATGCAACACATTGACCACAGAGTCGGTGTGCCAAACAGTCACAGCCCTTAAGGCCAAAAACAATGCCAGACACACTTGTCTATGGTTACTCCATAGTCAGACACACTGACGTCCCGCTCACCAGATCGGGTACGGAGGAGGTCACAGTAAGCTGCCTATTGGGCACTGGAATCCACCACATAATGCAAGCACTCAGGTCACTCAACTGCAAGTACAGGTCTGACCCAGTCATTATCCATGCTGGTGTGAACGACCTGAGATGTACCTCCCTGGACTACATGGAAAGAGACATAGAGGATCCCTCTGATTATGTAGGCCAGGCAGGTATGACCCTGACCTTCAGCAGTATCCTACCTTCACCAAGTATGATGCCACATAAACAGAGACAAGATGATCAGCTGTATTATTTTGCTTAGACTATGGTGTCATTCAAAGGGGTCCAATGTCTGTCTGCCTGGGACGACATGCTGGACAGGCCACGGTGATTTGCAAGGGACGGCTTGCACCTGTCACCCTGGGCTTCCGGATTTTGGATGATGCTCTTGCCACCCCATTGTGCCTTTTTATGCAAGATTCAGATACTACACCTACCACCCTAGAACACAGTAAAGGAAGGACACTAAGGGTACTGCTGCTCAATGCCAGAGGTCTCAACCTCAAGCTGCACACACTCTATGCCCTTCTCAGTATGTAGCACATTGATGTCTGTGCTGTGCCTGAAACCTGGTTCACAGCTTCTGACAGCACCCCGGCACTATTGGGTGTTACCTCATATCATGCATTCCGGCACCAGCATCCGGACAACACCAAGAAGGATGGTGGGTGTCCATATTCATCAAGGACACCCTCAACTCATTGTTGGTGGTGACACACGATGCATCAGAGACCATCCAGGTGCCAGTGACCGTAGGCAAGACTGCTCTGCAGTTTGTAGCATGTTACATGCCACCCTCTCAAACTCAGGTACCTCACACAGCTATCCTGCAAACACTGAAGGGGATAAATGTATCTCCAAACACCATCCTACTGGGTGATTCCAACTATCCACATATAGACTGGGATCACTAATCATGCCACAACACTCTAACACAAAGGTTCCATGAGTTCATACACTGAAATGCCATGGAACAACTGGTCCCAATCCCCTCAAGTGGAGGCAACATACTAGAAATCATCATCACGAACATGGGGTCACACTGTTCAACACCAGCAGTATACCCATCATTGGTGAGATCAGATCATGGACTACTCTCAGTGGGAGTCCACATCCCACCCACACCCCAGATGGAAAAACAAACAGTGAAGACCTTCTCAAATGCCGACTTCACATTTCTAAGGACTGGTGTGGTCTCTTTCAAGGCTCCCAAGCCAGCGGACACCATTACCCAAGCCACTGTATCACTTACAAATGCCTTCTACCAGCACCTCCAGGACTGCATGGATCAGGCAATCCCAAACAAAACAAAGACTCTTTGTACCACAGGCAAGCATCCAGTCTGGTGGACCCTAGCCATAAACAAGCTCTACAACACAAGGAAGGGGCTACTACAAGATAGAGCATAATCCGTAGGAGGGAAGACACCCCTGCTCATTGTGAGTAAAACACTGGGTTCCCCATACAATCATCCAAGGCAAGTTTTGAGAGTAAACCCACTCAGGACTCAAGGGACAATCATGAGGCCTTTTTTGCCTATGTTTGAAACCTGGGAGGGAACTCCCAGATATGCTCAGAATTAGTTCGGAATGATGTAGATATCACTGCACCTACAGACATTGCCAACATGCTGGCTGACAGGTTCATTGCAGATACCTCCCCCCAACTGGAGGGGTATCTACACCAGAGGATTGTAGCCCCATACATCTCCAATGCTGGGGTGGGAACTGCTCTATCCAAGGCAGAAAACACTTTATCCATGGGACCAGATGGTGACCCCAGTTGTGTGCTCCATGAACTCAATGAGTAATTACACCCACAGTTAGGGCAGCTGTTTAATCTTAGCCTCACCTCAGGATATGTGCCCAAGGAGTGGCATACGGCTATGGTGGACCCACTTCACAAAGGAGGTGCCTCCACCAACCCCGGAAACTACCATCCCATCAGCTTGACAAGCCTGTTCTGCTAAGCTATGGAGAGGATCATAATGGGAATTATAAATGAAGACATAGGGGACTTGCAGACATTGGCTACAATCCAGTTTGGCTTTGTCAAGGGCAGATCATGCCTTTTAAACTTGGTTGACTTTTTCAAAACAGTCACCCAGGCCATTGACGTGGGCAGGGCAGTCCACACAGCCTACCTTGACCTGGCAAAGGCTTTCGACACAATACCCCACTCAGGTATCATTGAAAACATCACCAGCTTAATTGTGAACCCATACATCACAGCATGGGTTGCAAACTAGCTAAGTGACAGAACACACAGGGTCGAAGTTGCTGGTGCCATGTCACACTCCAGAGCTGTCACAGGTGGTGTCCCACAGGGCTCAGTCCTGGGCCCACATTTGTTCAGCATCTACTTTTCAGAAGTACGAGCAAACACAGGAGGATTATGGCTGACAAAGTTTGTCAATGACTGCAAACTGGGAAGCATAGTTGGAAACCCATCTGACACAGACATCCTTCAGAAGGGTCTCATAGACATGGATAACTGGTGCCACAGCCATGACCGTACATTAAACACTAAACAATGCATAGCCATACTCTTCAGGAAGAACAAGGTTACCACTACTTCCCATCGAGGTGGCAATCCTCTAAGCACAGAGGAGGTTATCAGGGACCTGGGCACCCAGGTTGATAGTAACCTTTTGTTTGACACTCACATTGCCAGGGTAGTTTGGAAGGCCTTCTACATTGGCCACCTCATCATGCAGGGATTCACATCTAGATCAAGGGAGGTCATTGTTCCCCTGTACTCATCACTCATCAGACCAATGATTGCATACAATGCCCCATTCAGAATGTATCTGACCCAACACCTGCGGCAATTGGATGGGCCCACAAATTCCTCAACAGGAGGTGAAAGGGTCTCAAACATATTTCTTATGCTGCCCGACTGAAGGGATTCCAGCTGTATTCAGTCACTTACCGTCTGCTCAGAGGTGACCTGTGCCTGACATACAAGGCCATGTCCAACCCAGAATTATTGAACATGCTTCACCTCGAGACCTCTACATCCATCAGAACTACACGGGCAGGAGACCTAAACCTCAACACAGATATTAATAGGATGTGCTGGAGGGACAGATTCATCACCCAGAGAGTCCCTATGCTGTGGAACAACATCCTGGTACATGTGAGGCTGAGCACCTCACTGGCTTCGTTCAAGTGAGATCTTGACCAATGGATGGGAGATTGCAGGTATACCCCAGGGATAACCTCAGTATCACTGCTTGACAGAGGCACAACAAAATAATGGGCATATTATCCATCAACTTGAAGGGGTGGCAGAAGCCACAAAACTCTGGGCTAGGCTTATTAATGCCCTAGGGCAGATAGCCTAGTATGAACCTATGAACCTATGCACATAGGCCTGGGGCAGTTCCTGCTATTATGACAGTGGTTTGCAGCAAGCTATATAGTAGTAGTGGGTTTTAGCCATTGGTTTTTGACCATGGCTATTCCATGTTGCTTCTTGTTGTGGTACAAATATTGGGTGTGTGGTTATCCATGCTATTTATTGCTAGTCACCCTCATTTTGTATCTTGTTCCATGTTTTTGCACATGTACATCACTGTATGACGTGTGACCTGGTAGTGTCAGGGTGCTGATGTGGGCTTTGACCCTGTTTTCTATTACAGCACTGATATCTACATTCTCTATACTGTGTGTGTTTACACTGCACACATCTTGATGTTTATACTTCTGGCATTGGGTAGCATTACATCTAGGTTCCTATCCCTTGTGGTACCCATGAGGTGGGTTTGTGTTTTTGTGGTTTATGATTCTTGAGGGTGGATGTTAGTTGGGGTCCTCAGGTGTGCATGTGGTACATGATATTACATTACTTAACACATGGCATTCATGCCTCAGGTGGTGCTGCAGGGCCACCTCTGTCGGATACACATACTACACTCCCTGTACATGTTTGGCAGCAGGTTGTGTCATGTTAGGCATCCCTGTTACTGTATGAGTGAGTCAGAGCGGGTATCAGTCCCAGTGTTCCTACTGACCAAGCGTATGTGCTATGCGTTGCCTCTTTGCCAAGGCCAGGGCATACTGGGCACGCCTCCTTCTGCCTACTGGGACAAGGTCAGGTTGTTCCTCCTCTGAGTCACCACCTGCCTGTGGTGGCCTTGGCAATGGTGGGGGGATGTTTGGCCCAGCCCTGTGCTGGTCCTGCTGCAGCTGTTTCCGCAGGATCATATTATGTAGCATAGCACATATCATGATCATTTGGGTACATGTAGTTGGTGTGTACTGCAAGGCTCCACCAGATGTGTCCAGACACCGGAACCGTGACTTGAGCAGCCCAAACACACGCTCTATGATATTACGTGTTTGTGCGTGTGCCTCATTATGGCGTTCCTGTTCAGGTGTGTGTGCATTTCTGATGGGTGTCATCAGCCACGGCTCAAGTGCATAACCTGCATCCCCCACTAGGTGTCCATGTGGGAAGTCCCCATTGGCAAATGATTGGTACAGCTGCGTCAGATGCCAGATATGGGAATCGTGGTAGCTCCCAGGCAGCCAGCACACACATTCATTATTATGCCCTGGGCATCACACACGACCTGGCAGTTGATGGAGGGGTATCCCTTGCGGTTGATGTAGGCTCTACCCAGCTCTCCTGCTGGTGCTTTGATGCGTATGTGCATGCAGTCTATAGCACCCAGTACCTCAGGGTATTCTGCTATTTGCTGGAAGAGACGCATATTGCTGGCCAATACCTCACGGGCACTGGGGAAATATACATGATCACCGACATGTGCTGACATGGCATCCAGGAACTGGTGTGGTACCCTGGAGGCTGATGCCTGTGATATCCCCATCATATCGCCAGTTGGTCTCTGAAAGGTACCTGTTGCTAGTATTCTTAGGCCAACACATACCTTGGTTTCCACTGGGATGGGTTCCCCTCTGTTGGTTCTGTGTGTGAGGCGTGGCCTGCACAGCTCAACAATCTGCTGCAGGAGCTCTCTGTCCACTCTATAGCGCTCTACTATCTCCAGCTCATGTAACCCATGGTAGGTGACCCTGGGCCTGTATACTCTTCTCCTTCTCCTCACTCTGGGTTGTCTGTCAGCATCTGCATTGTCACCACCCTCAGCAATTCGCCTATGCCTGACTATAATAGATATGGCAGCCCCTAGCATTTCTGCTCTGAGTTCAGCTTTTTTCAGTTTTCAATTCTGATAGCTTAGTTTCTGGCAGTATATGTTGTGAGAAACAGCCTGCACTGCTCCTTGCAGTGTTTTAAGTGCTGGGTTGGGCTTCTAGTCTGCCTGTGTAATTGCCTGCTTCTAATTGTTTCCACCAAATAACTCCAGTAGTATCCTCTGGCAGTTTCCCTGGATTTTAGTTGTTTCCTGTTTCCTTTCTGTTTCCTGAGGGGGAGCAATGTGCACACCAGCTTAAACACGCTTACAGTCAATTAAACACGCGTACACATCCTTACACGGTGTTACACGCGCGCACACATCCTTACACGGTGTTAGCTAGGCTGATTCATGCTAAAACGCGCGCACACTGCCTTACACACGTGCACGCCCGCGCAAACCATTGTAAACGGTTTGCAACACGCTCCCACATGTTGAATCTGCCTTACACGCACGCACACGCGCGCATGCACGTATATCAAGAAACTTTGAGTGTAGGGATAGCGTATACCCTCAATTTCTTGACTTTCCTAGTGTTCTGTTGGGACACACCTCTCTCCCTGATGTCTGTCTGTCATCTCTTACCTTACATTGCCCTCCAATCTGGTACATTTATTGCTATCATCCCCCCCCATGATGTCACCTACCTCTTACTCTGTTCCTCCCCCGTCTCTAACTCTTACACTACTCAGACAGTGCTCATTACCTATGTGACAGTGTGATTCAGTATTGTAATCCTCATTTACATAGGATTGCCTAGTAATGACTAGTTACATGTCTTACACGGAGCTTCCCCCCCTTGACAACCACTAAACGGAGGCCATATTGTTTTTGGTCTGCAAGTCCCTCCATTGACATTCAATGTAATACATAAATCCCACAATTGTGGGTTTATAAGCTTCGGTTTTCAGTTTTAGGCAGCGCACCCTGTTTGCTGGTGCTGCAGTTAAACAAAAATCCCGTGGAAAAAAAAAAGTTATATAACTTATTTTTGAAACACTTTTTCATGCCAATGGCCACATATTTGGCCATTGGCATGCTTAATGAAACATATGCACCCTTTATTTGGAGCTGACATAGCTCCGTTTTTGATTTTGCAGAAATGTACTCAGTTGTCAGCTGAGTACATTTCTGCAGCTAACACGTCCGTTACACGGACTGGTTTCTGCTTCGTGGATCGCTCAAATACCTCATTTGCATATCTTTCAGCTGCAAATGAGGTATTGAGCATTTCCACGCCCTGTCCGTGTAAGAGACGTGTTAGCTGTCTCTTACACGGAGATTTGGGCTGTTCCTGAATCAGGAGGCTTACACGGAGGCTTACACTACTCTTGAACTCCATGTAAGCCTTCCTGAATCTGGCCCCAGGTTCAGAAAAAATAGGACAAACAGTGTTATTACGTAACTCAGTAACCATACTAAAGGTGTGGTTAATTTCAGATGTTTTATAATTTCTATTATGAAACCTTGTTCCTAAGATCAACAATTCCTTATCATATTGTTCTTTACTTGAATTTAATCTAGATGTCCTGATGCATTGGCCTTTTAACACATTCCTAAAAACGTGTGGAGGATGCATGCTTTCTCTGTGGAGTAAGGTATTTCTGTGGCATGCTTTACGATGGATACCTGTATTATAATTACCATCGTTCATGCGCCATATATTAACGTCCAAAAAAGATATCGTATTATTAGAGCTTGTCATAACGAAACTTAAATAAGGGCAAGATGTATTCACTTGTTCTTCAAAAGAAAGTAGCTCATTATGACCTCCTTTCCACAGAAAAAATAAATCGTCCACAAAACGCTTATAGAATAACACATTCTGTTTGTATAGAACAAATTGAAACAGATGTTTTTCTTCCCATGAGGCCATGACAAGATTGGCGTAGCTATTGGCACAAGACGTGCCCATAGCTACGCCATCTTTTTGTATATAAAAAACATTGTTAAAAACAAAAACATTGCTCTCCAATACAATTTCTAGCAATGAGCAAATGAAATCAATCTTATTAACAGTAAAACCTGAATGTGTTTTTAGATATTCATATATACATTCTAAACCTTTTTCATTAGGAATATTTGTAAATAATGATTTGACATCCATGGTGACTAATATCAAATCTGAACAGTCACTTTTATCTTTAATTATATCATAAAAATCTAATAAAAATTCTCTGGAGTCTTTTAGTATGCTGCTATTAGCATTAACAAAAGGTTTTAAAGTTTTTTCTAAGAAATAAGAAATGTTTTCAGTCACCCAACCACGTCCTGAGACTATAGGTCTCATAGGGGGATTTATAGAATCCTTATGAATTTTAGGGAGACCCTGAATAAATGGAATAGTGGGTTCATCCAAGAGTAAATAGTCATATAGATTATAGTCTATAATTCCCATCTTGTATAAGTCATCTAAATTGTTGTGTACATTTTGTACAATATGCTTTATTTCATTTAAAGATATAATCTTATAATATTTGTCATCACATAACATATTAGACATTTTCTCAATATAATCAGTACTATCAAAAATAACAATGGGTCTGCCTTTATCTGCTGGCCTTATTGTAATGTTCTTATCATCAATTAAATCACGTAGTGCCTTCTTTTGTTTAAAATTTAAATTGTTTCTTAGGCAATCTTGGTTCTTGCTAATATCTGCATGGGTGCAGTAAAGTTCTTTTTCAACTGCTTTACTAAAAACCTCTATAGTAGGGTGCAGATTCAGATTAAATAAGCTAGGTTTTTTAAAACAATGAGAATGCTCACTAATATTTTTGGAATACATAACTTTAAGCTGCAAGTTTCTAGTAAGCATTTTTAAATCTAGAATTGTGTCAGTTATATTACTCTGTCTACTTGGAACAAAGGATAATCCTTTGTTAAGTAATTCTGTTTCATATTTATTAATAGGTCTATGAGACAGGTTATGAATCAAGTTAACTTCTCCCACATCTTTTTCAGTGTGGGTTCTCTTATGTCGTTGAATTGGGCCTTTCGTTTCTGCCTGCCCCTGCTCATAGACCGATTCCTCCCTTTCTGAAAATTGTCCGATATGGGGAAAGGGAATTGCATATCATTGTTTATATTATTCCTTAAGGCACTGCGTTTACTACGAACCACTTGTGTAGAATTATTGTCATTAGTGGTAGGAATGTCATTATTAACACTAGGGGTGTTAACTGGTTGTGTTGTATTTATTAATGAAGGATCAGGCACATCTGTTGTGATAACATTCATTGAATTTGCATCAATAACACAAGCATTAACTGATGCACTATTGTCAGCATTATTAACAATGTTATTCGAGATAGAGTCCCGAGCTTGTCTATTTCTGTTAACATTATTAGTAACATGATAAGCTGTAGTATTTCTAGGCCAAGTAAAGACCTGTCCGTTAGAAAAATCATATTTATCTCTTATTAATTTATGTCTCTTTTGTTCAAATATTCGTTTCTCATAAAGAGAAACATTGTCCATGACGCTCTCTATTTTGACATCAATGAACTGTTCATTAAACTTATATAACTCAGACTGTCTTTTTAAAATAGAGTCTTTCAACCTTTGTTCTTCAGGTTTAAAGAAATCATTCATTAATTTCATATAATTTAGGCTCACCTCAATGTTTAACTTCTGCCATTGTTTTAACAGTTCTGGGTACGTGTCGCCTGTTGTGGGCATTTTTAAAACCCTTAGCCCACGTGGTATAATTCGTTCAGAAATGCAAATGAAATCTTTGCATTTCTAGTCTTTTGAGCTTCAATAAATCAAATTCTAAGAGGTTTAATTCACTGATAATAAATTCGGCGTCGTTATTACTGATGTTCACTTCATTATCTGTAACACGAAGATCACAGTCTGCCAAAGGATTAACGCTGTTATTCAAACAGCGTTGGAGTCTTTGAAATGACGTCAGGTTCGAAGCCACACCCTTGGGCTTATAGGGAAGTTCAATATCATTATTCGAAACATTATTAGTTGGTTCAGCCATGGTATCCCCGTGGATATAAACACAAGCAAGCAACAAAATAATGAATAATATAATCCACAGAAGATTGTAGACTCCTAACAGCATAAAGGGTCAAAGTAATGTAGTACGTAAATCAAAGCTGTTAAAGAGTCAAACCAAAGCAGGAGACATTGATGAAATACGTCTATGCAGACCGTCTATTCAGACCTTTTAGATGCTTCTCCAATAGCAATAGCTATTCCCAACAGCAAATAAACGATAATCCAAATGGGTTAGAAGTAAAAACATATAAACTTCTAGAGTAAAATAACATCTTTATTCATTGTACAAACTGGTGAGTGCTTTCGCTAAACAGCTTTTTCAAACCAAAAAACAGTGTGACTAATTCAGTAAGATATATAATAGCAGTAATCTTAATTGAAAAGCGAAAGCACTCACCAGTTTGTACAACGAATAAAGACGTTATTTTACTCTAGAAGTTTATATGTTTTTACTTCTAACCCATTTGGATTATCGTTTATTTGCTGTTGGGAATAGCTATTGCTATTGGAGAAGCATCTAAAAGGTCTGAATAGACGGTCTGCATAGACGTATTTCATCAATGTCTCCTGCTTTGGTTTGACTCTGTAACAGCTTTGATTTACGTACTACATTACTTTGACCTTTTATGCTGTTAGGAGTCTACAATCTTCTGTGGATTATATTATTCATTATTTTGTTGCTTAGTAGTATGATTGACCGCCATCTTGAATTAAAGGGGCAAATGCCAACAAGCCATAAAGCAGTACTGTGAATGACCACCATCCAGAATTTAAGGGGTAAATAATAACAAGCCATAAAATATTACTGTGAATGACCACCATCCAGAATTAAAGAGGTAAATTACAAAAAGCCATTAAATAGTACCGTGAATGGCCGCGACCTATAATTAAAGAGGTAAATAATAACAAGCCATAAAACAGTACAGTGAATGAACACCATCCAGAATTAAAGGGGTAAATAACAACGTGCCATAAAACAGTACTGTGAATGACCTCCATCCGAATTAAAGGGGTAAATCAAAACATGCCATAAAACAGAACTGTGAATGACCACCATCCAGATTTAAAGGGGTAAATAACAACAAGCCATAAAACAGTCCTGTGAATGACCACCATCCAGAATTATGGGGGTAAGTATCAGTCCTGTGAATGACCTCCATCTAGAATTAAAGGGGTAAATAACAGCAAGCTATAAAACAGTACTGTTAATGACGACCATGCAGAATTAAAGGGGTACATAACAACAAGCCATAAAACAGTACTGTGAATGACCACCATCGAAAATTAAGGGGTAAATAACAACAAGCCATACAACAGTACTGTGAAAGACCACAATCCAGAATTAAAGGGGTAAAAACTACTGTGAATGACTACCATCCAGAATGAAAGGGGTAAAAAAGAACAAGCCATAAAACAGTACAGTGAATGACCATCAGTCAGAATTAAAGGGGTAAAGAACAACAAGCCATAAAACAGTATTGTGAATGACCACCAGACAGAATCAAAGGGGTAAATAAAATCAAGCCGTAAAACAGTACTGTGAAAGACCACCATACAGAATTAAAAGGGTTATTAACAACAAGCCATAAAACAGTACTGTGAATGACTGCCATCCAGAATTAAAGTGGTAAATAACAAGAAGCCATAAAACAGTACTGTGAATGACCACCAGCCAGAATTATAGGCGCAAATAACAAAAAGCCATAAAACAGTACTGTGAATGACCACCAGCCAGAATTAAAGGGGTTAATAACAGTATTAGGAATGAACACCATCCAGAATTAAAAGGGTAAATAACAACAAGCCATAAAACAGTACTACAAATAACCACTTTCCATAATTAAAGGGGTAAATAGTACTGTGAATGAGCACCATCCAGAATTAAAGGGGTAAATAACAACATGCCATAAAACAGTACTACAAATAACCACTTTCCATAATTAAAGGGGTAAATAGTACTGTGAATGAGCACCATCCAGAATTAAAGGGGTAAATAAAAACAAGGCATAAAACAGTAATTTGTATGACCACCAGCCAGAACTAAAAGGGTAAATAACAGCACTATGAATGACCACCAGCCAGAATTAAAGTGGTAAATAACAACAAGCCATAAAACAGTACTGTGAATGACCACCAGCCAGAATTAAAGGGGTAAATAACAACAAGCCATAAAACAGTACTGTGAATGACCACCAGCAAGAATTAAATGTGTAAATACCAACAAGCCAAAAAGTGCTGTGAATGCCCACCATCCAGAATTAAAGGGTAAATAACAACAAGCCATAAAAAAGTACTGTGAATGACCACAATACAGAATTAATAGGGCAAATACCAACAAGCCATAAAACTATACTGGGAATGACCACTAGCCAGAATTAAAGTGGTAAATAAAACCAGCCATAAAACAGTACTGTGAATGACCACAATCCAGAACTAAAGGGGTAAATAACAAGAAACCAGAAACAGTACTGTGAGTGACCACCATACAGAAATGAAGGGGTAAATACAACCAAGTCAAAAAGTACTATGAACGACCACCATCCAGAATTAAAGGAGTAAATGATAACAAGCCATAAAAAAGTAGTGTGAATTACCACCAGCCAGAATTAAAGGGGTAAATAGTACTGTGAAGGACCACCATCCAGAATTAAAGGGGTAAATAACAGCAAGCCATGAAACAGTACTGTGAAGGACCACCATCCAGAATTAAAGGGGGAAATACCAACAGGACATAAAACAATACTGGGAATGACCACAATGCATAATTAAAGAGGTAAAAACTACTGTGAATGACCACCATCCAGAATTAAAGGGGTAAATAACAACAAGCCATAAAACAGTGCTGTGAATGACCACCATCCAGAATTAAAAGTGTAAATAACAACAACCCATAAAACCGTACTGTGAATGACCACCATCAAGAATTAAAGCGGTAAATAACAACAAACCATAAAAAAGTACTGTGAATGACCATTAGCCAGAATTAAAGGTATGAATACCAAAAAGACCACAAAGCAGAGCTCTGAATGACCACCATCCAAAATTAAAGGGGTAAATAACAACAAGCCATAAAACAGTACTGTGAATGACCACCATCCAGAATTAAATCGGTAAATAACAACAAGCCATAAAACAGTACTCTGAATGACCACCATCCAAAATTAAAAGGGTTAATAACAGTACTGTGAATGACCACTATCCAGAATAAAAGGGATACATAACAATAAGCGATAAAACATTATTGTGAATGACCAATATCCAGAATTAAAGGAGTAAATAACAACAAGCCATAAAACACTACTGTAAATGACCACCAGACAGAATTAAAGGGGTAAATAAAGTCAAGCCATAAAACAGTACTGTGAATGACCACCATCTGGAATTAAAGGGGTAAGTAACAACAAGTCATAAAACAGCATTTTGAATGACCACTAGCCAGAACTAAAAGGGTAAATAACAGTACTGTTAATGACCACCAGCCAGAATTAAAGTGGTAAATAACAACAAGCCATAAAACAATACTGTGAATGACTACCAGCCAGAATTAAAGTGGTAAATAACAAGCCATAAAATAGTATTGTGAATGAGCACCATCCAGAATTAAAGGGGTAAATAGCAACAAGACATAAAACAGTACTGTGAATGACCACCATCCAGAATTAAAGCGGTACATAACAACAAGCCATAAAATAGTATTGTGAATGAGCACCATCCAGAATTAAAGGGGTAAATAGCAACAAGCCATAAAATAGTATTGTGAATGAGCACCATCCAGAATTAAAGGGGTAAATAGCAACAAGCCATAAAACAGTACTGTGAATGACCACCATCCATAATTAAAGGGGTAAATAACAACAAGGCATAAAACAGTATTTTGTATGACCACCAGCCAGAACTAAAAGGGTAAATAACAGAACTATGAATGACCACCAGTAAGAATTAAAGGGGTAAATAAGAACAAGCCATAAAACAGTACTGTGAATGACCACCATCCAGAATTAAAGGGGTAGATAACAGTACTGTTAATGACCACCATCCAGAATTAAATGGGTAAATAACAACAAACCATAAAACAGTACAGTGAATGACCACCATCCAGAAGTAAAAGGGTAAATAACAACAAGCCATAAAACAGTACTGAGAATGACCACCATCCTGAATTAAAGGGGTAAAACCCAGTACTGTGAATGACCACCATCCAGACTTATATTGGTAAATAACAACAAGCCATAAAACAGTACTGTGAATGACTACCATCCAGAATTAAAGGGGTAAATAACAACAAGCCTTAAAACAGTAGTATGATTGACCGCCATCCTGAATTAAAGGGGCAAATGCCAACAAGCCATAAAGCAGTACTGCGAATGACCACCATCCAGAATTTAAGGGGTAAATAATAACAAGCCATAAAATATTACTGTGAATGACCACCATCCAGAATTAATTTATTTTTTTTATTTAACATTTGTTGACCGGGAAAGTCCGACTAGGTTCCACAGATACTATTTTCAGTGGAAGCCCAGGGAGAAATGCTCCAGAAGCATGTCTTTAGAATGTGGGAGGAAACCGGAATACCAGGAGGAAACCCACGGACTCAGGGAGAACATGCAAACTCCACACAGAAGACACCCCAGCCTAGAATCGAACCAGAGAACCTCTTGCTGTGAGGCGACAGCATTAACCGCTAAATTACAAAAAGCCATTAAATAGTATCGTGAATGGCCACGACCTATAATTAAAGAGGTAAATAATAACAAGCCATAAAACAGTACAGTGAATGACCACCATCCAGAATTAAAAGGGTTAATAACAACAAGCCATAAAACAGTACTGTGAATGACCGCCATCCAGAATTAAAGTGGTAAATAACAAGAAGCCATAAAACAGTACTGTGAATGACCACAGCCAGAATTAAAGGGGTTAATAACAGTATTAGGAATGAACACCATCCAGAATTAAAGGGGTAAATAACAACAAGCCATAAAACAGTACTACGAATGACCACTTTCCAGAATTAAAGGGGTAAATAGTACTGTGAATGAGCACCATCCAGAATTAAAGGGGTAAATAACAACAAGGCATAAAACAGTATTTTGTATGACCACCAGCCAGAACTAAAAGGGTAAATAACAGCACTATGAATGACCACCAGCCAGAATTAAAGTGGTAAATAACAAGAAACCATAAAACAGTACTGTGAATGACCACCAGCCAGAATTAAAGAGGTAAATAACAATAAGCCATAAAACAGTACTGTGAATGACCACCAGCAAGAATTAAATGTGTAAATACCAACAAGCCAAAAAGTGCTGTGAATGCCCACCATCCAGAATTAAAGGGTAAATAACAACAAGCCATAAAACAGTACTGTGAATGACCACCATACAGAATTAAAAGGGCAAATACCAACAAGCCATAAAACAATACTGGGAATGACCACAATCCAGAACTAAAGGGGTAAATAACAAGAAACCAGAAAACAGTACTGTGAGTGACCACCATACAGAAATAAAGGGGTAAATACAACCAAGCCAAAAAGTACTGTGAATGACCACCATCCAGAATTAAAGGAGTAAATGATAACAAGCCATAAAAAAGTAGTGTGAATTACCACCAGCCAGAATTAAAGGGGTGAATAGTACTGCAAAGGATCACCATCCAGAATTAAAAGGGGAAATACCAACAAGACATCAAACAATACTGTGAATGACCACAATCCAGAATTAAAGAGGTAAAAACTACTGTGAATGACCACCATCCAGAATTAAAGGGGTAAATAACAACAAGCCATAAAACAGTGCTGTGAATGACCACCATCCAGAATTAAAACTGTTAATAACAACAACCCATAAAACAGTACTGTGAATGACCACCATCCAGAATTAAAGCGGTAAATAACAACAAGCCATAAAAAAGTAATGTGAATGACCATTAGCCAGAATTAAAGGCATGAATACCAAAAAGGCCACAAAGCAGAACTCTGAATGACCACCATCCAAAATTAAAAGGGTTAATAACAGTACTGTGAATGCCCACTATCCAGACATAAATGGCTAAATAACAACAAGCTAAAAAATAGTACTGTGAATGACCACCATCCAGAATAAAAGGGATACATAACAATAAGCGATAAAACATTACTGTGAATGACCACTATCCAGAATTAAAGGAGTAAATAACAAGAAGCCATAAAACAGTACTGTGAATGACCACCAGACAGAATTAAAGGGGTAAATAAAGTTAAGCCATAAAACAGTACTGTGAATGACCACCATCCGGAATTAAAGGGGTAAGTAACAACAAGCCATAAAACAGCATTTTGAATGACCACTAGCCAGAACTAAAAGGGTAAATAACAGTACTGTTAATGACCACCAGCCAGAATTAAAGTGGTAAATAACAACAAGCCATAAAACAATACTGTGAATGACTACCAGCCAGAATTAAAGTGGTAAATAACAACAAGCCATAAAATAGTATTGTGAATGAGCACCATCCAGAATTAAAGGGGTAAATAGCAACAAGACATAAAACAGTACTGTGAATGACCACCATCCAGAATTAAAGCGGTACATAACAACAAGCCATAAAATAGTATTGTGAATGAGCACCATCCAGAATTAAAGAGGTAAATAGCAACAAGCCATAAAACAGTACTGTGAATGACCACCATCCAGAATTAAAGGGGTAAATACCAACAAGCCACAAAACAGTACTGTGAATGACCACCATCAAAAATTAAAGGGGAAAATACCAACAAGCCATAAAACAGTACTGTTAATGACCACCATTTAGAATAAAAGGAGTAAATAACAAGCCATAAAACAGTATGAGGAATGACCACCATCCAGAATTAAATGGGTAAATAACAAGCTATAAAACAGAACTGTGAATGACGACCATCCAGATTTAAAGGGGTAAGTAACAACAAGCCATAAAACAGTCCTGTGAATGACCACCATCCAGAATTATGGGGGATAAGTAACAGTCCTGTGAATGACCACCATCCAGAACTATGGGGGTAAGTAACAGTCCTGTGAATGACCTCCATCTAGAATTAAAGGGGTAAATAACAAAAAGCTATAAAACAGTACTGCTAATGATGACCATGCAGAATTAAAGGGGTACATAACAACAAGCCATAAAACAGTACTGTGAATGACCACCATCGAAAATTAAGGGGTAAATAACAACAAGCCATAAAATAGTACTGTGAATGACCACCATCCAGAATTAAAGGGCTAAATACCAACAAGCCATACAACAGTACTGTGAAAGACCATCAGAGAGAATTAAAGGGGTAAAGAACAACAAGCCATAAAACAGTACTGTGAATGACCACCATCCAGAATTAAAGGGGTAAATAGCAACATGCCATAAAACAGTACTGTGAATGACCACAATCCAGAATTAAAGGGGTAAATAACAACAAGCCATAAAACAGTACTGTGAATGACTACCATCCTGAATTAAAGGGGTAAATAACAGTACTGTGAATGACCACCATCCAGAAGTCAAAGGTTAAATAACAACAAGCCATAAAACAGTACTGTGAATGACCACCATCCAGAATTAAAGGGGTAAATAGCAACAAGCCATAAAACAGTACTGTGAATGACCACCATCCAGAATTAAAGGGGTAAATAACAACAAGGCATAAAACAGTACTGTGAATGACCACCAGCCAGAATTAAAGGGGTAAATAATAACAAGCCATAAAACATAACTGTGAATGACCATAAGCCAGAATTAAAGGGGTAAAGAACAACAAGCAATAAAACATTACTGTGAATGACCACCATCCAGAATTAAAGGGTTACATAACAAGTCATAAAACAGTACTGTAAATGACCACCATCCAGAATTAAAGTGGTAAATAACAACAAGCCATAAAACAGTACTGTGAATGACCACCATCCAGAATTAAAGGGGTAAATAATAACAAGCTATAAAACAGTACTGCGAATGACCACCATCCAGAATTAAATGCGTAAATTACAACAAGCCATAAAACAGTACTGTGAATGACCACCATTCAGAATTAAATCGGTAAATAACAAGCCATAAAACAGTACTGTAAATGACCACCAGCCAGAATTAAAAGGGTTAATAACAACAACCCATAAAACAGTACTGTGAATGACTGCCATCCAGAATTAAAGTGGTAAATAACAACAAGCCATAAAACAGTACTGTGAATGACCACCATCCAGAATTAAAGGGGTAAATAATAACAGTCCTGTGAATGACCACCATCCAGAATTATGGGGTAAGTAACAGTACTGTGAATGACCACCATCCAGAATTAAAGGGGTAAATAATAACAAGCTATAAAACAGTACTGCGAATGACCACCATCCAGAATTAAATGCGTAAATTACAACAAGCCATAAAACAGTACTGTGAATGACCACCATCCAGAATTAAATGCGTAAATTACAACAAGCCATAAAACAGTACTGTGAATGACCACCATTCAGGATAAAAGGGGTAAATACCAACAAGCCATAAAACAGTACTTTGAATGACCACCATCCAGAACTAAAGGAGTAAAAAGTACTGTGACTGACTACCATCCAGAATTTAAGGGTTAAATAACAAGCCATAAAACATTGCTGTGAATGACCACCAGCCAGAATTGAAGGGGGAAATACCAACAAGTCATAAAACAGTACTGTGAATGACCACCATCCATAATTAAAGGGCTAAATACCAACAAGCCATAAACCTACTGTGAATGACTACCATCCAGAATGAAAGGGATAAAAAAGAACAAGCCATAAAACAGTACTGTGAAAGACCACCATACAGAATTAAAAGGGTTAATAACAACAAGCCATAAAACAGTACTGTGAATGACCACCATCCAGAATTAAAGTGGTAAATAACAAGAAGCCATAAAACAGTACTGTGAATGACCACCAGCCAGAATTAAAGGGGTTAATAACAGTATTAGGAATGAACACCATCCAGAATTAAAGGGGTAAATAACAACAAGCCATAAAACAGTAATATGAATGACCACTTTCCAGAATTAAAGGGGTAAATAGTACTGTGAATGAGCACCATCCAGAATTAAAGGGGTAAATAACAACAAGGCATAAAACAGTATTTTGTATGACCACCAGCCAGAACTAAAAGGGTAAATAACAGCACTATGAATGACCACCAGCCAGAATTAAAGTGGTAAATAACAACAAGCCATAAAACAGTACTGTGAATGACCACCAGCCAGAATTAAAGGGGTAAATAACAAGCCATAAAAAAGTAATGTGATTTACCACCAGCCAGAATTAAAGGGGTAAAAAGTACTGTGAATGACCACCATCCAGAATTAAAGGGTAAATAACAACAAGTCATAAAACAGTACTGTGAATGACCACCATCCAGAATTAAAGAGTAAATAACAACAAGCCATAAAACAGTACTGTGAATGACCACCAGCCAGAATTAAAGGGGTAAATAACAACAATCCATAAAACAGCACTGTGAATGACCACCATCCAGAATTAAAGGGGTAAATAAAAACAAGCCATAATACAGAACTGTGACTGACCAACATCCAGAATTAAAGGTTTAAATAACAAGCCATAAAACAGTACTGTGAATGTCCTCCATCCAGAATTAATGGGGTAAAAAGTACTGTGAATGACCACCATCCAGAATTAAAGGGTAAATAACAACAAGCCATAAAACAGTACTGTGAATGACCACCATCCAGAATTAAAGGGTAAATACCAACAAGTCATAAAACAGTACTGTGAATGACCACCATCCAGAATTAATGGGGTAAAAAGTACTGTGAATGACCACCATCCAGAATTAAAGGGGTAAATAACATCCCGTAAAACAGTACTGAGAATGACCACCATCCAGAATTAAAGGGGTAAATAACAAGCCATAAAACAGTACTGTGAATGACCACCATTCAGAATTAAAGGGGAAATAACAACAAGCCATAAAAAAGTACTGTGAATGACTACCATCCAGAATGAAAGGGGTAAAAAAGAACAAGCCATAAAACAGTACAGTGAATGACCACCATCGAAAATTAAGGGGTAAATAACAGCAAGCCATAAAATAGTACTGTGAATGACCACCATCCAGAATTAAAGGGGTAAAACAGTACTGTGAATGACCACCATCCAGAATTAAAGGGTAAATAACAACAAGCCATAAAACAGTACTGTGAATGACCACCATCCAGAATTAAAGGGTAAATAACAACAAGCCATAAAACAGTACTGTGAATGACCACCATCCAGAATTAAAGGGGTAAAGAACAACAAGCCATAAAACAGTACAGTGAATGACCACCATCCAGAATTAAAGGGGTAAAGAACAACAAGCCATAAAACAGTACTGTGAATGACCACCATCCAGAATTAAAGGGGTAAATAGCAACAAGCCATAAAACAGTACTGTGAATGACCACCATCCAGAATTAAAGGGGTAAATAACAACAAGCCATAAAACAGTACTGTGAATGTCCTCCATCCAGAATTAATGGGGTAAAAAGTACTGTGAATGACCACCATCCAGAATTAAAGGGGTAAATAACAACAAGCCATAAAACAGTACTGTGAATGACCACCATCCAGAATTAAAGGGGTAAATAACAACAAGCCATAAAACAGTACTGTGAATGACCACCATCCAGAATTAAAGGGGTAAATAACAGTACTGTGAATGACCAGCATCCAGACTTATATTGGTAAATAACAACAAGCCATAAAACAGTACTGTGAATGAGCACCATCCATAATAAAAGGGTAATAAAAACAGCACAATGAATGACCATCAGCCAGAATTAAAGTGGTAAATAACAACAAGCCATAAAACAGTACTGTGAATGACCACCAGCCAGAATTAAAGGGGTAAATAATAACAAGCCATAAAACAGTACAGTGGATGAACACCATCCAGAATTAAAGGGGTAAATAACAACGAGCCATAAAACAATACTGTGAATGACCTCCATCCAGAATTAAAGGGTAAATAACAACAAGCCATAAAACAGTACTGTGAATGACCACCATCCAGAATTAAAGGGTAAATAACAACAAGCCATAAAACAGTACTGTGAATGACCACCATCCAGAATTAAAGGGTAAATAACAACAAGCCATAAAACAGTACTGTGAATGACCACCATCCAGAATTAAAGGGTAAATAACAAGCCATAAAACAGTACTGTGAATGACCACCATCCAGAATTAAAGGGTAAATAACAACAAGCCATAAAACAGTACTGTGAATGACCACCATCCAGAATTAAAGGGTAAATAACAACAAGCCATAAAACAGTACTGTGAATGACCACCATCCAGAATTAAAGGGTAAATAACAAGCCATAAAACAGTACTGTGAATGACCACCATCCAGAATTAAAGGGTAAATAACAACAAGCCATAAAACAGTACTGTGAATGACCACCATCCAGAATTAAAGGGTAAATAACAACAAGCCATAAAACAGTACTGTGAATGACCACCATCCAGAATTAAAGGGTAAATAACAACAAGCCATAAAACAGTACTGTGAATGACCACCATCCAGAATTAAAGGGTAAATAACAACAAGCCATAAAACAGTACTGTGAATGACCACCATCCAGAATTAAAGGGTAAATACCAACAAGCCATAAAACAGTACTGTGAATGACCACCATCCAGAATTAAAGGGGTAACAACAAGCCATAAAACAGTACTGTGAATGACCACCATCCAGAATTAAAGGAGTAAATAACAACAAGCCATAAAACAGTACTGTGAATGACCACCATCCAGAATTAAAGGGTAAATAAAACAGTACTGTGAATGACCACCATCCAGAATTAAAGGGTAAATAACAACAAGCCATAAAACAGTACTGTGAATGACCACCATCCAGAATTAAAGGGTAAATAACAACAAGCCATAAAACAGTACTGTGAATGACCACCATCCAGAATTAAAGGGTAAATAACAACAAGCCATAAAACAGTACTGTGAATGACCACCATCCAGAATTAAAGGGTAAATAACAACAAGCCATAAAACAGTACTGTGAATGACCACCATCCAGAATTAAAGGGTAAATAACAAGCCATAAAACAGTACTGTGAATGACCACCATCCAGAATTAAAGGGTAAATAACAACAAGCCATAAAACAGTACTGTGAATGACCACCATCCAGAATTAAAGGGTAAATAACAAGCCATAAAACAGTACTGTGAATGACCACCATCCAGAATTAAAGGGTAAATAACAACAAGCCATAAAACAGTACTGTGAATGACCACCATCCAGAATTAAAGGGTAAATAACAACAAGCCATAAAACAGTACTGTGAATGACCACCATCCAGAATTAAAGGGTAAATAACAACAAGCCATAAAACAGTACTGTGAATGACCACCATCCAGAATTAAAGGGTAAATAACAACAAGCCATAAAACAGTACTGTGAATGACCACCATCCAGAATTAAAGGGTAAATAACAACAAGCCATAAAACAGTACTGTGAATGACCACCATCCAGAATTAAAGGGTAAATAAAACAGTACTGTGAATGACCACCATCCAGAATTAAAGGGTAAATAACAAGCCATAAAACAGTACTGTGAATGACCACCATCCAGAATTAAAGGGTAAATAACAACAAGCCATAAAACAGTACTGTGAATGACCACCATCCAGAATTAAAGGGTAAATAACAACAAGCCATAAAACAGTACTGTGAATGACCACCATCCAGAATTAAAGGGTAAATAACAACAAGCCATAAAACAGTACTGTGAATGACCACCATCCAGAATTAAAGGGTAAATAACAAGCCATAAAACAGTACTGTGAATGACCACCATCCAGAATTAAAGGGTAAATAACAACAAGCAATAAAACATTACTGTGAATGACCACCATCCAGAATTAAAGGGTTACATAACAAGTCATAAAACAGTGCTGTGAATGACCACCATCCAGAATTAAAAGTGTAAATAACAACCCATAAAACAGTACTGTGAATGACCACCATCCAGAATTAAAGCGTAAATAACAACAAGCCATAAAAAAGTACTGTGAATGACCATTAGCCAGAATTAAAGTAGTAAATAACAAACCACAAAACAGAACTATGAATGACCACCATCCAAAATTAAAGGGGTAAATAACAACAAGCCATAAAACAGTACTGTGAATGACCACCATCCAGAATTAAAGCGGTAAATAACAACAAGCCATAAAACAGTATTCTGAATGACCACCATCCAAAATTAAAGGGTAAATAACAACAAGCCATAAAACAGTACTGTGAATGACCACCATCCAGAATTAAAGGGTAAATAAGCATAAAACAGTACTGTGAATGACCACCATCCAGAATTAAAGGGTAAATAACAACAAGCCATAAAACAGTACTGTGAATGACCACCATCCAGAATTAAAGGGTAAATAACAGTACTGTGAATGACCATCAGCAGAATTAAAGGGGTAAATACCAACAAACCATAAAAGAGTACTCTGAATGACCACCATCCAGAATTAAAGGTGTAAATAACAGTACTGTGAATGACCACCATCCAGAATAAAAGGGGTAAATAACAACAAGCCAAATAACAGTAGTGTGAATGACCACCATTCAGAATTAAAGGGATAAATAACAAGAATCTATAAAACATTACTGTGAATGACCACTATCCAGAATTAAAAAAGTAAATAAGCCGTAAAACAGTACAGTGATTGACCACCAGCCAGAATTAAAGAGGTAAATAACAACAAGCCATGACTCTGTACTGTGAATGGCCACCATCCAGAATTAAAGCGGTACATAACAACAAGCCATAAAACAGTACTGTGAATGACCACTATCCAGAATTAAAGGGATAAATAACAACAAGTGATAAAACAGTACTATGAATGACCACCATCTAGAATTAAAGGGTAAATAACAACAAGCCATAAAACAGTACTGTGAATGACCACCATCCAGAATTAAAGGGTAAATAACAACAAGTGATAAAACAGTACTATGAATGACCACCATCCAGATTTAAAGGGGTAAATAACAACAAGCCATAAAACAGTACTGTGAATGACCACCATCTAGAATTAAAGGGGTAATAACAACAGTACTGTGAATGACCACCATCCAGAATTAAAGGGTAAATAACAACAAGCCATAAAACAGTACTGTGAATGACCACCAGCCAGAATTAAAGGGTAAATAAAACAGTACTGTGAATGACCACCATCCAGAATTAAAGGGTAAATAACAACAAGCCATAAAACAGTACTGTGAATGACCACCAGCCAGAATTAAAGGGTAAATAACAACAAGCCATAAAACAGTACTGTGAATGACCACCATCCAGAATTAAAGGGTAAATAACAACAAGCCATAAAACAGTACTGTGAATGACCACCATCCAGAATTAAAGGGTAAATAACAACAAGCCATAAAACAGTACTGTGAATGACCACCATCCAGAATTAAAGGGTAACAACAAGCCATAAAACAGTACTATGAATAACCACTATCCAGAATTAAAGGGGTAAATAACAACAAGACAACAAACAGTACTGTGAATGACCACCATCCAGATTTAAAGGGATAAATAACAAAAAGCCATACAAAATTACTGTGAATGACCACCAGCCATAATTAAAGGGGTAAAAAACAACAAGCCATAATAGGGTTCTGTGAATGAACACCATCCAGAATTAAAGGGGTAAATAACAAGTCATAAAACAGTACTGTGAATAACCACTATCCAGAATTAAAGGGGTAAATAACAACAAGCCAACAAACAGTACTGTGAATGACCACCATCCAGATTTAAAGTGGTAAATAAAACAGTACTGTGAATGACCACCATCCAGAATTAAAGGGTAAATAACAAGAAGCCATAAAACAGTACAGTGAATGACCACCATCCAGATTTAAAGGGATAAATAACAACAAGCCATAAAACAGTACTGTGAATGACCACTATCCAGAATTAAAGGGGTAAAAAACAACAAGACATAAAACGGTTCTGTGAATGACCACCATCCAGAACTAAAGGGGTAAATAACAAGAAGCCAAAAACAGTACAGTGAATGACCACCATCCAGAATTAAAGGGTAAATAACAACAAGCCATAAAACAGTACTGTGAATGACCACCATCCAGAATTAAAGGGTAAATAACAACAAGCCATAAAACAGTACTGTGAATGACCACCATCCAGAATTAAAGGGTAAATAACAACAAGCCATAAAACCTGTGAATGACCACCATCCAGAATTAAAGGGTAAATAACAAGCCATAAAACAGTACTGTGAATGACCACCATCCAGAATTAAATGGGTAATAAAACAGTACTGTGAATGACCACCATCCAGAATTAAAGGGTAAATAACAACAAGCCATAAAACAGTACTGTGAATGACCACCATCCAGAATTAAAGGGTAAATAACAAGCCATAAAACAGTCCTGTGAATGACCTCCATCTAGAATTAAAGGGGTAAATAACAGCAAGCTATAAAACAGTACTGTTAATGACGAACATGTAGAATTAAAGGGGTAAATAACAACAAGCCATAAAACAGTACTACGAATGACCACTTTACAGAATTAAAGGGGTAAATAGTACTGTGAATGAGCACCATCCAGAATTAAAGGGGTAAATAACAACAAGGCATAAAACAGTATTTTGTATGACCACCAACCAGAACTAAAAGGATAAATAACAGCAATATGAATGACCACCAGCCAGAATTAAAGTGGTAAATAACAACAAGCCATAAAACAGTACTGTGAATGACCACCAGCCAGAATTATAGGCGCAAATAACAAGAAGCCATAGAACAGTACTGTGAATGACCAACAACCAGAATTAAAGGGGTTAATAACAGAATTAGGAATGAACACCATCCAGAATTAAAGGGGTAAATAACAACAAGCCATACAACAGTACTACGAATGACCACTTTACAGAATTAAAGGGATAAATAGTACTGTGAATGAGCACCATCCAGAATTAAAGGGGTAAATAACAACAAGGCATAAAACAGTATTTTGTATGACCACCAACCAGAACTAAAAGGGTAAATAACAGCACTATGAATGACCACCAGCCAGAATTAAAGTGGTAAATAACAACAAGCCATAAAACAGTACTGTGAATGACCACCAGCCAGAATTAAAGGGGTAAATAATAGCAAGCCATAAAACAGTACAGTGAATAAACACCATCCAGAATTAAAGGGGTAATAACAACGAGCCATAAAACAGTACTGTGAATGACCTCCATCCAAATTAAAGGGGTAAATCAAAACATGCCATAAAACAGAACTGTGAATGACCATCAGCCAGAATTAAAGGGGTAAAGAACAACAAGCAATAAAACAGTACTGTGAATGACCACCATCCAGAATTAAAGGGGTAAATAATAACAAGCAATTAAACAGTACTATGAATGACCACCATCCAGAATTAAAGGGGTAAATAATAACAAGCTATAAAACAGTACTGTGAATGACCACCATCCGGAATTAAAGGAGTAAATAATATTTTGAATGAACACCATCAGAATTAAAGGGTCAATACCAACAAGCCATAAAATAGTACTGTGAACTACCACCATCCAGAATTAAAGGGGTAAATACCAACAAGCCACAAAACAGTACTGTGAATGACCACCATCAATAATTAAAGGGGAAAATACCAACAAGCCATAAAACAGTACTGTTAATGACCACCATTTAGAATAAAAGGGGTAAATAACAAGCCATAAAACAGTAAGAGGAATGACCACCATCCAGAATTAAATGGGTAAATAAGACATAAAACAGAACTGTGAATGACCACCATCCAGATTTAAAGGAGTAAATAACAACAAGCCATAAAACAGTCCTGTGAATGACCAGCACCCAGAATTATGGGGGATAAGTAACAGTCCTGTGAATGGCCACCATCCAGAATTATGGGGGTAAGTAACAACAAGCCATAAAATGGAACTGTGAATGACCATCATCCAGAATTAAAGGGCTAAATACCAACAAGCCATACAACAGTACTGTGAAAGACCACAATCCAGAATTAAAGGGTAAATAACAACAAGCCATAAAACAGTACTGTGAATGACCACATCATCCAGAATTAAAGGGTAAATAACAACAAGCCATAAAACAGTACTGTGAATGACCACCATCCAGAATTAAAGGGTAAATAACAAAAAACAGTACTGTGAATGACCACCATCCAGAATTAAAGGGTAAATAACAACAAGCCATAAAACAGTACTGTGAATGACCACCATCCAGAATTAAAGGGTAAATAACAAGTCATAAAACAGTACTGTAAATGACCACCATCCAGAATTAAAGTGGTAAATAACAACAAGCCATTAAACAGTACTGTGAATGACCACCAGCCAGAATTAAAGGGTAAATAACAAGCCATAAAACAGTACTGTGAATGACCACCATCCAGAATTAAAGGGTAAATAACAACAAGCCATAAAACAGTACTGTGAATGACCACCATCCAGAATTAAAGGGTAAATAACAACAAGCCATAAAACAGTACTGTGAATGACCACCATCCAGAATTAAAGGGTAAATAACAACAAGCCATAAAACAGTACTGTGAATGACCACCATCCAGAATTAAAGGGGTAAAGAACAACAAGCAATAAAACATTACTGTGAATGACCACCATCCAGAATTAAAGGGTTACATAACAAGTCATAAAACAGTACTGTAAATGACCACCATCCAGAATTAAAGTGGTAAATAACAACAAGCCATTAAACAGTACTGTGAATGACCACCATCCAGAATTAAAGGGGTAAATAATAACAAGCTATAAAACAGTACTGCGAATGACCACCATCCAGAATTAAAGGGTAAATTACAACAAGCTATAAAACAGTACTGCGAATGACCACCATCCAGAATTAAATGCGTAAATTACAACAAGCCATAAAACAGTACTGTGAATGACCACCATTCAGGATAAAAGGGGTAAATACCAACAAGCCATAAAACAGTACTTTGAATGACCACCATCCAGAATTAAAGGAGTAAATAACAACAAGCCATAAAATAGTACTGTGAATTACCACCATCCAGAATTAAAGGGGTAAATACCAACAAGCCAGAAAACAGTACTGTGACTGACCACCATCCAGAATTAAAGGGTAAATAACAACAAGCCATAAAACAGTACTGTGAATGACCACCATCCAGAATTAAAGGGTAAATAACAACAAGCCATAAAACAGTACTGTGAATGACCACCATCCAGAATTAAAGGGTAAATAAAACAGTACTGTGAATGACCACCATCCAGAATTAAAGGGTAAATAACAACAAGCCATAAAATAGTACTGTGAATGACCACCATCCAGAATTAAAGGGTTAAATAACAACAAGCCATAAAACAGTACTGTGAATGACCACCATCCAGAATTAAAAGGGTAAATAACAACAAGCCATAAAACAGTACTGTGAATGACCACCATCCAGAATTAAAGGGTAAATAACAACAAGCCATAAAACAGTACTGTGAATGACCACCATCCAGAATTAAAGGGTAAATAACAGCAAGCCATAAAATAGTACCGTGAATGACCACCATCCAGAATTAAAGGGCTAAATACCAACAAGCCATACAACAGTACTGTGAAAGACCATCAGAGAGAATTAAAGGGGTAAAGAACAACAAGCCATAAAACAGTACTGTGAATGACCACCATCCAGAATTAAAGGGGTAAATAACAAGCCATAAAACAGTACTGTGAATGACCACCATCCAGAATTAAAGGGGTAAACAGTACTGTGAATGACCACCATCCAGAATTAAAGGGTAAATAACAACAAGCCATAAAACAGTACTGTGAATGACCACCATCCAGAATTAAAGGGTAAATAGTACTGTGAATGACCACCATCCAGAATTAAAGGGTAAATAACAACAAGCCATAAAACAGTACTGTGAATGACCACCATCCAGAATTAAAGGGTAAATAACAGCACTATGAATGACCACCATCCAGAATTAAAGGGTAAATAACAACAAGCCATAAAACAGTACTGTGAATGACCACCATCCAGAATTAAAGGGTAAATAACAACAAGCCATAAAACAGTACTGTGAATGACCACCATCCAGAATTAAAGGGTAAATAACAACAAGCCATAAAACAGTACTGTGAATGACCACCATCCAGAATTAAAGGGTAAATAACAACAAGCCATAAAACAGTACTGTGAATGACCACCATCCAGAATTAAAGGGTAAATAAAACTACTGTGAATGACCACCATCCAGAATTAAAGGGGTAAATAACAACAAGCCATAAAACAGTGCTGTGAATGACCTCCATCCAGACTTAAAATTGTAAATAACAACAACCCATAAAACAGTACTGTGAATGACCACAATCCAGAATTAAATCGGTAAATAACAAGCCATAAAACAGTACAAGGAATGACCACCATCCAGAATTAAATGGGTAAATAACAAGCCATAAAACAGAACTGTGAATGACCACCATCCAGAATTAAATGCGTAAATAACAACAAGACATAAAATAGTATTGTGAATGAGCACCATCCAGAATTAAAGGGGTAAATAGCAACAAGCCATAAAACAGTACTGTGAATGACCACCATCCAGAATTAAAGGGGTAAATATCAACAAGCCACAAAACAGTACTGTGAATGACCACCATAAAAAATTAAAGGGGAAAATACCAACAAGCCATAAAACAGAAATGTGAATGACCACCATCCAGATTTAAAGGGGTAAATAACAACAAGCCATAAAACAGTCCTGTGAATGACCACCATCCAGAATTATGGGGGGTAAGTAACAGTCCTGTGAATGACCACCATCCAGAATTATGGGGGTAAGTAACAGTCCTGTGAATGACCTCCATCTAGAATTAAAGGGGTAAATAACAGCAAGCTATAAAACAGTACTGTTAATGACGACCATGCAGAATTAAAGGGGTACATAACAACAAGCCATAAAACAGTACTGTGAATGACCACCATCGAAAATTAAGGGGTAAATAACAACAAGCCATAAAATAGTACTGTGAATGACCACCATCCAGAATTAAAGGGCTAAATACCAACAAGCCATACAACAGTACTGTGAAAGACCACAATCCAGAATTAAAGGGGTAAAAACTACTGTGAATGACTACCATCCAGAATGAAAGGGGTAAAAAAGAACAAGCCATAAAACAGTACTGTGAATGACCATCAGTCAGAATTAAAGGGGTAAAGAACAACAAGCCATAAAACAGTACTGTGAATGACCACCAGACAGAATTAAAGGGGTAAATAAAATCAAGCCGTAAAACAGTACTGTGAAAGACCACCATACAGAATTAAAAGGGTTAATAACAACAAGCCATAAAACAGTACTGTGAATGACCACCATCCAGAATTAAAGTGGTAAATAACAAGAAGCCATAAAACAGTACTGTGAATGACCACCAGCCAGAATTATAGGCGCAAATAACAAGAAGCCATAAAACAGTACTGTGAATGACCACCAGCCAGAATTAAAGGGGTTAATAACAGTATTAGGAATGAACACCATCCAGAATTAAAGGGGTAAATAACAACAAGCCATAAAACAGTACTACGAATGACCACTTTCCAGAATTAAAGGGGTAAATAGTACTGTGAATGAGCACCATCCAGAATTAAAGGGGTAAATAACAACAAGGCATAAAACAGTATTTTGTATGACCACCAGCCAGAACTAAAAGGGTAAATAACAGCACTATGAATGACCACCAGCCAGAATTAAAGTGGTAAATAACAACAAGCCATAAAACAGTACTGTGAATGACCACCAGCCAGAATTAAAGGGGTAAATAACAATAAGCCATAAAACAGTACTGTGAATGACCACCAGCAAGAATTAAATGTGTAAATACCAAAAAGTGCTGTGAATGCCCAGCATCCAGAATTAAAGGGTAAAAACAACAAGCCATAAAACAGTACTGTGAATGACCACCATACAGAATTAAAAGGGCAAATACCAACAAGCCATAAAACAATACTGGGAATGACCACTTGCCAGAATTAAAGTGGTAAATAAAACCAGCCATAAAACAGTACTGTGAATGACCTCCATCCAGAATTAAAAGAATAAATAACAACAACCCATAAAACAGTACTGTGAATGACCACCATCCAGAATTAAAGGGGTAAATAGTACTGTGAAGGACCACCCTCCAGAATTAAAGGGGTAAATAACAACAAGCCATAAAACAGTACTGTGAAGGACCACCATCCAGAATTAAAACGGGAAATACCAACAAGACATAAAACAATACTGTGAATGACCAGAATCCATAATTAAAGAGGGAAAAACTACTGTGAATGACCACCATCCAGAATTACAGGGGTAAATAACAACAAGCCATAAAACAGTGCTGTGAATGACCACCATCCAGAATTAAAAGTGTAAATAACAACCCATAAAACAGTACTGTGAATGACCACCATCCAGAATTAAAGTGGTAAATAACAACAACCCATAAAACAGTACTGTGAATGACCACCATCCAGAATTAAAGGTGTGAATACCTAAAAGGCCACAGAGCAGAACTGTGAATGACCACCATCCAAAATTAAAGGGGTAAATAACAACAGAACTGTGAATGACCACCATCCAAAATTAAAGGGGTAAATAACAACAAGCCATAAAACAGTACTGTGAATGACCACTATCCAAAATTAAAGCGGTAAATAACAACAAGTCATAAAACAGTACTGTAAATGACCACCATCCAGAATTAAAGTGGTAAATAACAACAAGCCATTAAACAGTACTGTGAATGACCACCATCCAGAATTAAAGGGTAAATGACAACAAGCCATAAAACAGTACTGTGAATGACCACCATCCAGAATTAAAGGGGTAAATACCAACAAGCCATAAAACACTACTGTGAATGACCACCATCCAGAATTAAAGGGGTAAATAACAACAAGCCATAAAACATTACTGTGAATGACCACCATCCAGAATTAAAGGGTAAATAACAGTACTGTGAATGACCACCATCCAGAATTAAATGCGTAAATTACAACAAGCCATAAAACAGTACTGTGAATGACCACCATCCAGAATTAAAGTGGTAAATAACAACAAGTCATAAAACAGTACTGTAAATGACCACCATCCAGAATTAAAGTGGTAAATTACAACAAGCCATAAAACAGTACTGTGAATGACCACCATTCAGGATAAAAGGGGTAAATACCAACAAGCCATAAAACAGTACTTTGAATGACCACCATCCAGAATTAAAGGAGTAAATAACAATATTTTGAATGAACACCATCCAGAATTAAAGGGTCAATACCAACAAGCCATAAAATAGTACTGTGAATGACCACCATCCAGAATTAAAGGGGTAAATACCAACAAGCCACAAAACAGTACTGTGAATGACCACCATCAAAAATTAAAGGGGAAAATACCAACAAGCCATAAAACAGTACTGTTAATGACCACCATTTAGAATAAAAGGGGTAAATAACAAGCCATAAAACAGTACGAGGAAAGACCACCATCCAGAATTAAATGGGTAAATAACAAGCCATAAAACAGAACTGTGAATGACCACCATCCAGATTTAAAGGGGTAATAAACAACAAGCCATAAAACAGTCCTGTGAATGACCACCATCCAGAATTATGGGGGATAAGTAACAGTCCTGTGAATGACCACCATCCAGAATTATGGGGGTAAGTAACAGTCCTGTGAATGACCTCCATCTAGAATTAAAGGGGTAAATAACAAAAAGCTATAAAACAGTACTGTTAATGATGACCATGCAGAATTAAAGGGGTACATAACAACAAGCCATAAAACAGTACTGTGAATGACCATCATCCAGAATTAAAGGGCTAAATACCAACAAGCCATACAACAGTACTGTGAATGACCACCATCCAGAATTAAAGGGGTACATAACAACAAGCCATAAAACAGTACTGTGAATGACCATCAGCGAGAATTAAAGGGGTAAAGAACAACAAGCAATAAAACAGTACTGTGAATGACCACCATCCAGAATTAACAGGGTTAATAACAACAAGCCATAAAACAGTACTGTGAATGACCGCTATCCAGAATTAAAGTGGTAAATAACAACAAGCCATTAAACAGTACTGTGAATGACCATCAGACAGAATTAAATGGGTAAAACAGAACTGTGAATGACCACCATCCAAAATTAAAGGGGTAAATAACAACAAGCCATAAAACAGTACTCTGAATGACCACTATCCAAAATTAAAAGGGTTAATAACAACAAGCCATAAAACAGTACTGTGAATGACCACCATCCAGAATTAAAGGGTAAATAACAACAAGCCATAAAACAGTACTGTGAATGACCACCATCCAGAATTAAAGGGTAAATAACAACAAGCCATAAAACAGTACTGTGAATGACCACCATCCAGAATTAAAGGGCTAAATACCAACAAGCCATACAACAGTACTGTGAAAGACCATCAGAGAGAATTAAAGGGGTAAAGAACAACAAGCCATAAAACAGTCCTGTGAATGACCACCAGCCAGAATTAAATGGGTAAATAACAAGAAGCCATAAAACAGTACTGTGAATGACCACCAGCCAGAATTAAAGGGGTTAATAACAGTATTAAGAATGAACATCATCCAGAATTAAAGGGGTAAATAACAACATGCCATAAAACAGTACTACGAATGACCACTTTCCAGAATTAAAGGGGTCAATAGTACTGTGAATGAGCACCATCCAAAATTAAAGGGCTAAATAACAACAAGGCATAAAACAGTATTTTGTATGACCACCAGCCAGAACTAAAAGGGTAAATAACAGTACTATGAATGACCACCAGCCAGAAATAAAGTAGTAAATAACTACAAGCCATAAAACAGCACTATGAATGACCACCAGCCAGAATTAAAGTGGTAAATAACAATAAGCCATAAAACAGTACTGTGAATGACCACCAGCAAGAATTAAAGGGTAAATACAACAACCCATAAAACAGTACTGTGAATGACCACCATCCAGAATTAAATGTGTAAATACCAACAAGCCAAAACGTGCTGTGAATGCCCACCATCCAGAATTAAAGGGGAACAAAACAACAAGCCATAAAACAGTAATGTGACTGACCACCATACAGAATTAAATGGGTAAATAAAACCCATAAAACAGTACTGTGAATGACCACCATCCAGAATTAAAGGGGTAAATAACAACAAGCCATAAAACAGTACTGTGAATGACCACCATCCAGAATTAAAGGGGTAAATAACAACAAGCCATAAAACAGTACTGTGAATGACCACCATCCAGAATTAAAGGGGTAAATATCATCACGCCATAAAACAGTACTGTGAATGACCACCATCCAGAATTAAAGGTAAATAACAACAAGCCGTAAAACAGTACAGTGATTGACCACCAGCCAGAATTAAAGAGGTAAATAACAACAAGCCATGACTCTGTACTGTGAATGGCCACCATCCAGAATTAAAGCGGTACATAACAACAAGCCATAAAACAGTACTGTGAATGACCACTATCCAGAATTAAAGGGGTAAATAACAACAAGCCATAAAACAGTACTGTGAATGACCACCATCTAGAATTAAAGGGGAAAATAACAGCAAGCCATAAAACAATATTGTGAATGACCACCATCTAGAATTAAAGGGGTAAATAACAACAAGCCATAAAACAGTACTGTGACTGACCACCATCAAGAATTAAAGGGGTAAATAACAACAAGCCATAAAACAGTACTGTGAATGACCACCAGCCAGAATTAAAGGGGTAAATAATAACAAGCCATAAAACAGTACAGTGGATGAACACCATCCAGAATTAAAGGGGTAAATAACAACGAGCCATAAAACAATACTGTGAATGACCACCATCCAGAATTAAAGGGTAAATAACAACAAGCCATAAAACATTATTGTGAATGACCACCATTCAGAATTAAAGGGGAAATAACAACAAGCCATAAAAAAGTACTGTAAATGACCACCAGCCAGAATTAAAGGGGTAAATACCAACAAGCCATAAAGCAGTGCTGTGAATGACCGCCATCCAGAATTAAAGGGGTAAATAACAGCACTGTGAATGACCACCATCCAGAATTAATGGGGTAAATAACAAGCCATAAAACAGCACTCTGAATTACCTCCATTCAGAATTAAAGGGGTAAATAACAACAAGCCAAATAACAGTAGTGTGAATGACCACCATTCAGAATTAAAGGGATAAATAACAAGAATCTATAAAACAGTACTGTGAATAACCACTATCCAGAATTAAAGGGGTAAATAACAACAAGACAACAAACAGTACTGTGAATGACCACCATCCAGATTTAAAGGGATAACAAATAAAACATTACTGTGAATGACCACCATCCAGAATTAAAGGGTAAATAACAACAAGCCATAAAACAGTACTGTGAATGACCACCATCCAGAATTAAAGGAGTACATAACACAAAGCGATAAAAAAGTTCTGCGAATGACCACCAGCCAGAATTAAAGGGGTAAAAAACAACAAGCCATAAAACGGTTCTGTGAATGACCACCATCCAGAACTAAAGGGGTAAATAAAACAGTACTGTGAATGACCACCATCCAGAATTAAAGGGGTAAATAATAACAAGCTATAAAACAGTACAGTGAATGAACACCATCCAGAATTAAAGGGTAAATAACAACAAGCCATAAAACAGTACTGTGAATGACCACCATCCAGAATTAAAGGGTAAATAACAACAAGCCATAAAACAGTACTGTGAATGACCACCATCCAGAATTAAAGGGTAAATTACAACAAGCCATAAAACAGTACTGTGAATGACCACCATTCAGGATAAAAGGCGTAAATACCAACAAGCCATAAAACAGTACTTTGAATGACCACCATCCAGAATTAAAGGAGTAAATAACAACAAGCCATAAAACAGTACTGTGAATGACCACCATCCAGAATTAAAGGGTAAATAACAACAAGCCATAAAACAGTACTGTGAATGACCACCATCCAGAATTAAAGTGGTAAATAACAACAAGCCATAAAACAGTACTGTGAATGACCACCATCCAGAATTAAAGTGGTAAATAACAACAAGCCATAAAGCAGAACTGTGAATGACCACCATCCAAAATTAAAGGGGTAAATAACAGCAAGCCATGAAACAGTACTGTAAAGGACCACCATCCAGAATTAAAGGGGGGAAATACCAACAAGACATAAAACAATACTGTGAATGACCACAATCCAGAATTAAAGAGGTAAATAACAACACGCCATAAAACAGTGCTGTGAATGACCACCATCCAGAATTAAAAGTGTAACTAACAACAACCCATACAACAGTACTGTGAATGACCACCATCCAGAATTAAAGTGGTAAATAACAACAAGCCATAAAAAAGTACTGTGAATGACCATTAGCCAGAATTAAAGGTATGAATATATAAAAGGCCACAAAGCAGAACTGTGAATGACCACCATCCAAAATTAAAGGGGTAAATAACAGCAAGCCATAAAACAGTACTGTGAATGACCACCATCCAGATTTAAAGCGGTAAATAACAACAAGCCATAAAACAGTACTCTGAATGACCACCATCCAAAATTAAAAGGGTTAATAACAGTACTGTGAATGACCACTATCCAGAATTAAATGGCTAAATAACAACAAGCTAAAAACTAGTACTGTGAATGACCACCATCCAGAATAAAAGGGATACATAACAATAAGCGATAAAACATTACTGTGAATGACCACTATCCAGAATTAAAGGAGTAAATAACAAGAAGCCATAAAACACTACTGTGAATGACCACCAGACAGAATTAAAGGGGTAAATAAAGTTAAGCCATAAAACAGTACTGTGAATGACCACCATCCGGAATTAAAGTGGTAAGTAACAACAAGCCATAATACAGCATTTTGAATGACCACTAGCCAGAACTAAAAAGGTAAATAACAGTACTGTTAATGACCACCAGCCAGAATTAAAGTGGTAAATAACAACAAGCCATAAAATAGTATTGTGAATGAGCACCATCCAGAATTAAAGGGGTAAATAGCAACAAGCCATAAAACAGTACTGTTAATGACCACCATTTAGAATAAAAGGGATAAATAACAAGCCATAAAACAGTACAAGGAATGACCACCATCCAGAATTAAATGGGTAAATAACAAGCCATAAAACAGAACTGTGAATGACCACTATCCAGATTTAAAGGGGTAAATAACAACAAGCCATAAAGCAGTCCTGTGAATGACCACCATCCAGAATTATGGGGGTAACAAGCCATAAAGCAGTCCTGTGAATGACCACCATCCAGAATTATGGGGGTAAGTAACAGTCCTGTGAATTACCTCCATCTAGAATTAAAGGGGTTAATAACAGAAAGCTATAAAACAGTACTGTTAATGACGACCATGCAGAATTAAAGTGGTACATAACAACAAGCCATAAAACAGTACTGTGAATGACCACCATCGAAAATTAAGGGGTAAATAACAACAAGCCATAAAATAGTACTGTGAATGACCACCATCCAGAATTAAATGGCTAAATACCAACAAGCCATACAACAGTACTGTGAAAGACCATAAAGGGGTAAAGAACAACAAGCCATAAAACAGTACTGTCAATGACCACCAGACAGAATTAAAGGGGTAAATAAAATCAAGCCATAAAACAGTACTGTTAAAGACCACCATACAGAATAAAAAGGGTTAATAACAACAAGCCATAAAACAGTACTGTGAATGACCGCCATCCAGAATTAAAGTGGTAAATAACAACAAGCCAAAAACAGTACTGTGAATGACCGCCAGCCAGAATTAAATGGGTAAAAACTACTGTGAATGACTACCATCCAGAATGAAAGGGGTAAAAAGGAGCAAGCCATAAAACAGTACTGTGAATGACCATCAGACAGAATTAAAGGGGTAAAGAACAACAATCCATAAAACAGTACTGTGAATGACCACCAGACAGAATTAAAGGGGTAAATAAAATCAAGCCGTAAAACAGTACTGTGAAAGACCACCATACAGAATTAAAAGGGTTAATAACAACAAGCCATAAAACAGTCCTGTGAATGACCACCATCCAGAATTAAACTGGTAAATAACAACAAGCCATAAAACAGTCCTGTGAATGACCACCAGCCAGAATTAAATGGGTAAATAACAAGAAGCCATAAAACAGTACAGTGAATGACCACCAGCCAGAATTATAGACGTAAATAACAAGAAGCAATAAAACAGTACTGTGAATGACCACCAGCCAGAATTAAAGGGGTTAATAACAGTATTAAGAATGAACATCATCCAGAATTAAAGGGGTAAATAACAACATGCCATAAAACAATACTACGAATGACCACTTTCCAGAATTAAAGGGGTAAATAGTACTGTGAATGAGCACCATCCAAAATTAAAGGGCTAAATAACAGCAAGGCATAAAACAGTATTTTGTATGACCACCAGCCAGAACTAAAAGGGTAAATAACAGTACTATGAATGACCACCAGCCAGAATTAAACAGGTAAATAACAATAAACCATAAAACAGTACTGTGAATGACCACCAGCCAGAATTAAATGTGTAAATACCAACAAGCCAAAAAGTGCTGTGAATGCCCACCATCCAGAATTAAAGGATAAATAACAACAAGCCATAAAACAGTACTGTGAATGACCACCATACAGAAATAAAGGGGCAAATACCAACAAGCCATAAAACAATACTGGGAATGACCACTAGCCAGAATTAAAGTGGTAAATAAAACCAGCCATAAAACAGTACTGTGAATGACCACCAGCCAGAATTAAAGGGGTAAATAGTACTGCGAAGGACCACCATCCAGAATTAAAGGGGCAAATAACAAGAAACCATAAAAACAGTACTTTGAGTGACCACCATACAGAAATAAAGGGGTAAATACAACCAAGCCAAAAAGTACTGTGAATGACCACCATCCAGAATTAAAGGAGTAAATGACAACAAGCCATAAAAAAGTAGTGTGAATTACCACCAGCCAGAATTAAAGGGATAAATAGTACTGCGAAGGACCACCATCCAGAATTAAAGGGGTAAATAACAACAAGCCATAAAACAGTACTGTGAAGGACCACCATCCAGAATTAAAGGGGGAAATACCAACAAGACATAAAACAATACTGTGAATGACCACAATCCAGAATTAAAGAGGTAAAAACTACTGTGAATGACCACCATCCAAAATTAAAGGGGTAAATAACAACCAGCCATAAAACAGTGCTGTGAATGACTACCATCCAGAATTAAAAGTGTAAATAACAACAACCCATAAAACAGTACTGTGAATGACCACCATCCAGAATTAAAGCGGTAAATAACAACAAGCCATAAAAAAGTACTGTGAATGACCATTAGCCAGAATTAAAGGTATGAATACCTGAAAGGCCACAAAGCAGAACTGTGAATGACCACCATCCAAAATTAAAGGGGTTAATAACAGTACTGTGAATGACCACTATCGGGAATTAAATGTCGAAATAACAAACTAAAAAATAGTACTGTGAATGACCACCATCCAGAATAAAAGGGATACATAACAATAAGCGATAAAACATTACTGTGAATGATCACTATCCAGAATTAAAGGAGTAAATAACAACAAGCCATAAAACACTACTGTGAATGACCACCAGACAGAATTAAAGGGGTTAATAATAACAAGCCATAAAATACTTCTGTGAATGACCACCATCCAGAATTAAACGGGTAAATTACAAAAAGAATTAAATGGGTAAATAACAACAAGCTGTTAAACAGAAGTGTGAATGACCACCATCAAGAATTAAAGGGGTAAATAACAAGCCATAAAACAGTACTGTGGATGACCACCATCCAGAATTAAAGGGGTAAATAACAGTACTGTGAATGACTACCATCCAGAATTAAAGGGGTAAATTACAAAAAGCCATTAAATAGTACCTTGAATGACCACGACCTATAATTAAAGAGGTAAGTAATAGCAAGCCATAAAACGGTACAGTGAATGACCACCATCCAGAATTAAAGGAGTAAATAACAACGAGCCATAAAACAGTACTGTGAATGACCACCATCCTGAATTAAAGGGGTAAATAACAACAAGCCATAAAACAGTACTGTGAATGACCACCAACCAGAATTAAAGAGGTTAATAACAGTATTAGGAATGAACACCATCCAGAATTGAAGGGGTAAATAACAAGCCATAAAACAGTACTATGAATTACCACTTTTCAGAATTAAAGGGGTAAACAGTACTGTGAATGCGCACCATCCAGAATTAAAGGGGTAAATAAAAACAAGGCATAAAACAGTATTTTATATGAGCACCAGCCAGAACTAAAAGGGTAAATAACAGCACTATGAATGACCACCAGCCAGAATTAAAGTGGTAAATAACAACAAGCCATAAACCAATACTGTGAATGACCACCAGCCAGAATTAAAGTGGTAAATAACAACAAGCAATAAAACAGTACTGTGAATGACCACTAGCCAGAATTAAAGTGGTAAATAAAAACAAGCCATAAAATAGTATTGTGAATGAGCACCATTCAGAATTAAAGGGGTAAATAACAAGCCATAAAACAGTATTGTGAATGACCACCATGCAGAACTAAAGGAGGTAAATAACAACAAACCAAAAAAAAGTACTGCGAATTGCCAACACTGAGAATTAAAGGTGTAAATAACAACAAGCCATACAAGAGTACTGTGAATGACCACCAGTAAGAATTAAAGGAGTAAATAACAACAAGCCATAAAACAGTACTGTGAAATACCACCAGCCAGAATGAAAGGGGTAAATAAGAACAAGCCATAAAACAGCACTGTGAATGACCACCATCCAGAATTAAAGGGTAAATATAACAGTACTGTGAATGACCACCTTCCAGAATTAAAGGGGTAAATAATGACATACTATAAAATAGTACTGTGAATGTCCACCATCCCAAATTAAAGGGGTAAATAAAAACAAGCCATAAAACAAAACTGTGAATGACCACCATCCAGAATTAAAGGGGTAAATAACATCACACCATAAAATAGTACTCTGAATGGCCGCCATCTAGAATTAAAGGGGTAAATAGTAATGTGAATGACCAGCATACTGAATTAATGTGGAAAATAACAAGCCATAAAACAGCACTGTAAATGACCACCATCCAGAAGTAATGGAGTAAAAAACAACAAGCCATAAAACAGTATTGTGAATTACCACCAGACAGAATTAAACAGGTAAATAACAAGCCATAAAACAGTACTGTGAATAACCAAAATCCAGAAAAAAAGGGGTGAATAACTACAAGCCCTAAAACCGTACTGTGAATGACCACCATCAAGAATTAAAGGGGTAAATAACAGTACTGTGAATGAATACCATCTAGAATTAAAAGGGTAAATAATGACAAGCCATAAAACAGTACTGTGAATGGCCACCAGCCAGAATTAAAGGAGTAAATAAAAACAAGCCATAAAACACACTGTGAAAGACCACAATGCAGAATTAAAGGGGTAAATAACAACAAGTCATAAACAGTAGTGTGAATGACCACCATCCAGAATTAAAGGGGTAAATAACAGTACTGTAAATGACCACCATCCAGAATTAAAGGGGAAATAACAACAAGCCATAAAACAGTACTGTGAATGACCACCATCCAGAATTAAAGGGGTAAATAATAGCAAGCCGTAAAAACAGAAGTGTGAATGACCACCATCAATAATTAAAGGGGTAAATAACAAGCCATAAAACAGTAATGTGGAAGACCATTATTCAGAATTAAAGGGGTAAATAACAGTACTGTGAATGACTACCATCCATAATTAAAGGGGTAAATAATATCAAACCATAAAATAGTACTGTGAATGACCACCATCCAGAATTAGATGGGTAAATTACAAACAGCCATTAAATAGTACCTTTAATGACCACGAACTATAATTAAAGAGGTAAATAATAACAAGCCATAAAACAGTACAGTGAATTATCACCATCCAGAATTAAAGGGGTAAATAACAATGAGCCATAAAACAGAACTGTGAATGACCATCAGCCAGAATTAAAGGGGTAAATAACAAGCCATAAAACTGTACTGTGATAGACCACCATCCAGAATTAAAGGGGTAAATAATAATAAACTTTAAAACAGTACTGTGAATGACCACCATCCAGAATTAAAGGCGTAAATAACAACAAATCATAAAACAGTACTGTGAATGACCACAATCCAGAATTAAAGAGGTAAATAACAACACGCCATAAAACAGTGCTGTGAATGACCACCATCCAGAATTAAAAGTGTAACTAACAACAACCCATACAACAGTACTGTGAATGACCACCATCCAGAATTAAAGTGGTAAATAACAACAAGCCATAAAAAAGTACTGTGAATGACCATTAGCCAGAATTAAAGGTATGAATATATAAAAGGCCACAAAGCAGAACTGTGAATGACCACCATCCAAAATTAAAGGGGTAAATAACAGCAAGCCATAAAACAGTACTGTGAATGACCACCATCCAGATTTAAAGCGGTAAATAACAACAAGCCATAAAACAGTACTCTGAATGACCACCATCCAAAATTAAAAGGGTTAATAACAGTACTGTGAATGACCACCATCCAGAATTAAATGCGTAAATTACAACAAGCCATAAAACAGTACTGTGAATGACCACCATTCAGGATAAAAGGGGTAAATATCAACAAGCCATTAAACACTATTTTGAATGACCACCATCCAGAATTAAAGGGTCAATACCAACAAGCCATAAAATAGTACTGTGAATGACCACCATCCAGAATTAAAGGGTAAATAACAACCCATAGAACAGTATTGTGAATGATGACCATCCAGAATTAAAGTGGTAACAACAAGCCATAAATAGCACTGTGAATGACCACCATCCAGAATTAAAGGGGTAAATAACAGTACTGTGAATTACCTCCATCCAGACTTATAATGGTAAATAACAACAAGCCATAAAACAGTACTGTGAATGAGCACCATCCATAATTAAAGGGTAAATAACAACAACCCATAAAACAGTACTGTGAATGACCACAATCCAGAATTAAATCGGTAAATAACAAGCTATAAAACAGTACTGCGAATGACCACCATCCAGAATTAAATGGTTAAATAACAAGCCATAAAACAGTACTGTGAATGACCACCAGCCAGAATTAAAGGGGTAAATAAGAACAATCCATAAAACAGCACTGTGAATGACCACCATCCAGAATTAAAGGGGTAAATAACAGTACTGTGAATGACCACCATCTAGAATTAAAAGGGTAAATAACAAAAAGCCAAAAAACAGTACTGTGAATGACCACCATTCAGGATAAAAGGGGTAAATACCAACAAGCCATAAAACAGTACTGTGAATGACCACCATCGAAAATTAAGGGGAAAATAACAACAAGCCATAAAATAGTACTGTGAATGACCACCATCCAGAATTAAATGGCTAAATACCAACAAGCCATACAACAGTACTGTGAAAGACCATCAGACAGAATTAAAGGGGTAAAGAACAACAAGCCATAAAACAGTACTGTCAATGACCACCAGACAGAATTAAAGGGGTAAATAAAATCAAGCCGCAAAACAGTACTGTGAAAGACCACCATACAGAATTAAAAGGGTTAATAACAACAAGCCATAAAACAGTACTGTGAATGACCGCCATCCAGAATTAAAGTGGTAAATAACAACAAGCCAAAAACAGTACTGTGAATGACCGCCAGGAAGAATTAAATGGGTAAAAACTACTGTGAATGACTACCATCCAGAATGAAAGGGGTAAAAAGGAGCAAGCCATAAAACAGTACTGTGAATGACCATCAGACAGAATTAAAGGGGTAAAGAACAACAATCCATAAAACAGTACTGTGAATGACCACCAGACAGAATTAAAGGGGTAAATAAAATCAAGCCGTAAAACAGTACTGTGAAAGACCACCATACAGAATTAAAAGGATTAATAACAACAAGTCATAAAACAGTCCTGTGAATGACCACCATCCAGAATTAAACTGGTAAATAACAACAAGCCATAAAACAGTCCTGTGAATGACCACCAGCCAGAATTAAATGGGTAAATAACAAGAAGCCATAAAACAGTACAGTGAATGACCACCAGCCAGAATTATAGACGTAAATAACAAGAAGCAATAAAACAGTACTGTGAATGACCACCAGCCAGAATTAAAGGGGTTAATAACAGTATTAAGAATGAACATCATCCAGAATTAAAGGGGTAAATAACAACATGCCATAAAACAGTACTACGAATGACCACTTTCCAGAATTAAAGGGGTAAATAGTACTGTGAATGAGCACCATCCAGAATTAAAGGGGTAAATAACAACAAGGCATAAAACAGTATTTTGTATGACCACCAGCCAGAACTAAAAGGGTAAATAACAGCACTATGAATGACCACCAGCCAGAATTAAAGTGGTAAATAACAATAAGCCATAAAACAGTACTGTGAATGACCACCAGCAAGAATTAAATGTGTAAATACCAACAAGCCAAAACGTGCTGTGAATGCCCACCATCCAGAATTAAAGGGGAACAAAACAACAAGCCATAAAACAGTACTGTGACTGACCACCATACAGAATTAAATGGGCAAATACTAACAAGCCATAAAACAATACTGGGAATGACCACTAGCCAGAATTAAAGTGGTAAATAAAACCAGCCATAAAACAGTACTGTGAATGACCTCCATCCAGAATTAAAGGGGAAAATAGTACTGCGAAGGACCACCATCCAGAATTAAAGGGGCAAATAACAAGAAACCATAAAAACAGTACTGTGAATGACCACCATCCAGAATTAAAGGAATAAATGACAACAAGCCATAAAAAAGTAGTGTGAATTACCACCAGCCAGAATTAAAGGGATAAATAGTACTGCGAAGGACCACCATCCAGAATTAAAGGGGTAAATAACAACAAGCCATAAAACAGTACTGTGAAGGACCACCATCCAGAATTAAAGGGGGAAATACCAACAAGCCATAAAACAATACTGTGAATGACCACAATCCAGAATTAAAGAGGTAAAAACTACTGTGAATGACCACCATCCAAAATTAAAGGGGTAAATAACCAGCCATAAAACAGTGCTGTGATGGACTACCATCCAGAATTAAAAGTGTAAATAACAACAACCCATAAAACAGTACTGTGAATGACCACCATCCAGAATTAAAGCGGTAAATAACAACAAGCCATAAAAAAGTACTGTGAATGACCATTAGCCAGAATTAAAGGTATGAATACCAAAAAGGCCACAAAACAGAACTATGAATGACCACCATCCAAAATTAAAAGGGTTAATAACAGTACTGTGAATGACTACTATCCAGAATCAAATGGCTAAATAATAACAAGCTAAAAAATAGTACTGTGAATGACCACCAGACAGAATTAAAGGGATACATAACAATAAGCGATAAAACATTACTGTGAATGATCACTATCCAGAATTAAAGTAGTAAATAACAACAAGCCATAAAACACTACTGTGAATGACCACCAGACAGAATTAAAGGGGTTAATAATAACAAGCCATAAAATACTTCTGTGAATGACCACCATCCAGAATTAAACGGGTAAATTACAAAAAGAATTAAATGGGTAAATAAAAACAAGCTGTTAAACAGAAGTGTGAATGACCACCATCAAGAATTAAAGGGGTAAATAACAAGCCATAAAACAGTACTGTGGATGACCACCATCCAGAATTAAAGGGGTAAATAACAGTACTGTGAATGACTACCATCCAGAATTAAAGGGGTAAATTACAAAAAGCCATTAAATAGTACCTTGAATGACCACCATCCAGAATTAAAGAGGTAAATAACAGCAAGCCATAAAACAGTACAGTGAATGACCACCATCCAGAATTAAAGGGTAAATAACAACAAGCCATAAAACAGTCCTGTGAATAACCTCCATCTAGAATTAAAGGGGTAAATAACAACAAGCCATAAAACAGTACTGTGAATGACAACCATCCAGAATTATAGGCGTAAATAACAAGAAGTCATAAAACAGTACTGTGAATGACCACCAACCAGAATTAAAGGGGTCAATAACAGTATTAGCAATGAACACCATCCAGAATTGAAGGGGTAAACAAGCCATAAAACAGTACTACGAATTACCACTTTCCAGAATTAAAGGGGTAAATAGTACTGTGAATGCGCACCATCCAGAATTAAAGGGGTAAATAAAAACAAGGCATAAAACAGTCCCCGGGATTCATGAAGCTTGGCGCAAGGCCGGCGTAAGGTCTGCGCCGGCGGTGCAGTGAATAGCCGGCGCAGTAGCGCCATATGCATATTAATGAGAGTGCACTGCAACCACAGACACGTGCGTAGTGTACGTGAGCGAGCCCAGGTAGGATGCGTCCAGAGGCGTGGCTAAGCCGGCATGTGGTGAGCAACCTAATGTGCTGACTGCCACGGTCCGCCCATAATAGTAATGGCAGCAGCCAGGGCCCGTGCAGAATGAAACGCACGTAGAGTATGCAACATAGTACCCGTCCCAATTAAACGGAGAAGCAAATACAAGCCACGAAGGCTTAAGTGTACCCGTCCAAGGAGCAAAGGATACGCATAAGACCGCATTTGTCACGCAATGCACCGTCAGTGGTTATACTCAGAGTAGGTGTACAGCAGCATGTCAGCGCGCCGCACCGACATAGGAGTAGCGACTAAGGTCACCACCTGTCCCACTTTGGGAGGGGCAGTCCCTCTATGGGCAGGTGTGTCCCGAAAAAACATATTAAAGATGGCAAATGTGCTAAGATTGTAGGACATAATGATATCCTGTATTTAATGTAATGGTAGCATGAATTGGTTATTTCTGTAACTGAAATACCTAAATGTCACAAGAAACAGAATAAGCAACCAAACTGCCACAACAATAAGCTTTTATTTAGGCAAACAAGTGAAGTTCTATGCTATATAGTGACCGTGTGTATGTGTCGGCCTGTAAAGTCACATGTGAGTCCCGGAAATATCCCACCTTGGCAACTGGAAAGGTGGCAACCCCAGTAGTGACATGGGCATGGTCACCAGGGTTACCAGCTGTCCCAATGTGCCATGGACAGTCCCTGATTGTACAGGTGTGTCCCTGCAAAATTGGAAAAATGGAAAAGACGTGAGATCCCCTGGCAAAATATTCCCGCAATATACATGTAATAGTAGCATAAAACATATAATTTGTATATGAAACACATACATGGCATAAGAAACTGAATAAGGAACCCAAATGCTAACAGAATAAGCGTATAGTATGGCAAACAAGTGAAGTTCTGTCAACTGCACTTGCCGTGGGTATGTGCTGTCCTGCAAAATCCGAAGTTTCCACAAAACATGTCCCACTATGGGCATTGGAAAAGGTGCCAACCATAATGGTCACAAGCAGTAGTGAGAGTACATAGCCGGGTAGCTGTGTTGACATAACAACAGGAAGGAATCAAGATACCTTAAACACAGGCAAACATGTGCATAGCAACATATCCCACACCCAGCAACGTCTCTGTCGCATACACTGGATGGTATGTTGAAGTGTAATATCCAGAAGCAAGAACCCATGCATTCAGATGTAATATACAATAGCCTCATTGTAGCATGTCAGTCCCACCCATGTACACCTGTGCACCCAAACCTGCTAGCATCCGTGTGCAGCTATACACCCACACACAATGTGCATACCTGAAATGTGGTAAGATGTTTGTGTTAGGCAATGCCACGTGGGCAAATCATTGCCCACATGTCACCAACCCACCTCAGGTACAGATATGGAAATGGCTGCATGTGAATGTGTCTGCAGAATGTGTACATCCCGCATGTGGTATGTACCCGTCAAAACCATATATGTTTGCATACGACACGGTGCACATAACTGTACACATGTGGACAAGTCGGGTTGTTGAACCATCGCGATCGATGATTAGCTATGCAGAGAAGTCGATCACATATAGCGGAACACATGCTGCCCACTAAAACCCCAAAAAAAACCCAAAGGGGAACGTCCCCTAAACCAAGGGGGTGCTACAAGGGGCAAAAAAGAAAAAAAA